>NC_063194.1:30570422-30742922 GCF_017589495.1 Alosa alosa
AACCCATTATTGTCCCTAACTCCATATACAAAGCAACTAATTAGTCTCTTCAAAAAATAAAACATAAGGGGTTGTGCTGCATTGTGTGAGTTGTATGTAAGTAGTATCAGGAGACAACCAGATACCCAGATATAGAAGAAACAACTAGGATTCCCAGATAAAGAAGAAACAACTAGGATTCCCAGATAAAGAAGAAACAACTAGGATTCCCAGATAAAGAAGAAACAACTAGGATTCCCAGATAAAGAAAAGCCTAGGAAGAAGAATACAGAAAAGTACTTATATCAAAGTCCCTCAACTCGGCGGCAATATTGCAAGGCTTTTTGGGCACTCATCGGGCATCCTCTTCGGCAGAAATGCGTGTGAGCAAGGCTTCACGACTCCAATCTTGCTCCAGCGGCGAGTTCACAAAACTTGATTGGCACGATGTCTTCACAACACACCATATGATTGGCTCAATGTATTCACATCACACCACATGATTGGCTCAATGTATTCACATGTCGACGTTTTGCCGAGGAAGGGGTGTGACATGTGTAGACCAGGGGTTCCCAAACTTTTCCACGACAAGGCCCCCCAAATACCACTAGGTTCTGGCCAAGGACCCCCTTGATGTGTTATTAAACCCATCGACAATACCACGGCAAATGTAAAAATACATTAAGCTAATCCTAATAATTATTTTAGCCACAAGCACTTCGCGATGGAGCACAGTGTGTAAAAATTGTATTTGGGGCTTTCTGCTACAGTATATGAGAGCTATCACTCTACTAGTATTTTATCTATATATAAGTTATTATCATGGGAAATATAATGTTCAGATATGCGTCACATTATTATAATGGCATTGTATAACAATTCTCATAGTAATAGGTATATTTAAAACATTTTCCCCCTGGCACCCCATCGCGGCCCCCACTTTGAAAACCACTGTTGTAGACAACGGCGTTACAAACTAGCCCCATGCATTTCTATGGAGGATTTTTTGAGTGCTGTGTCTCCTCATTAGAAAGTCTCTGCTTATATCATCTCATACATCACCTAGTCTGGGGATGTGACGCGAGGAGAAGGAACTTACTGGTGGTGTTGTACCGGACGCCAAGGAAGAACTCTGGACACGGCCGGGACACCATCTGACCCGCTCGACTTCTGGGCCAGCAGGTGCCAATCCCGTCAATGGAGGTCCTGCAGAACACCCCTGGAAGAAGAGCGGGGGTAACAGAACAGTCCTTACAGAAGAGCAGGGGTAACATCATCACATACTGTACCCTTCACCATACCTAGAGACTGGCATGGGGTATTGACACATGGGTTTGCACTAGGCTAATAACAATCACTTAAAGCATTATCCTGTTCCGTGTGCACCAACCAGGCTGAAGCGCAAGTGACCCGCTTCTATTGGCATGGGGTACTTTTTCATCATCTTTCAATGCAAATTAAACCAGCTATTAAGCTAACTGAAATAAAACCATGCCAATCTCTAGGTATGGTGAAGGGTATGTGATGAGGTGGGGCTATTTTAATTCCAAAGGCCAAGGGAACATTATCAGGATGCATAGTATCCTGGATCCATGAAATAGCTGGCCTTTAAGTAAGGGATAACTGCCGCCGAGGTGTCCTGTTATACGGAAAGAACTCCCAGACGCGACCGAGTCCATTAATTCTGTATAACTGGACACACCTCGAAGGCTGTTATCCCGCTTATCACCCGGTTGGCGTTGTAAAGCAATGGAAACACGCGGTTCCGTTTAAAAAATTAGCTCACTAGTTCCGCTTGTTGTACAACTTTCGTTGGCCCTATAACAGCGATAGCATGGACAGTTAGCTTGTTTACAGTTGATTCCATTGTTGCGAAGCCTGCCTCCAGGCTGAACCGTCGTCCTATCGTTGTTATAGTTACCATTCATAAGCATTGATATGGAACTGCGATTAAACTTTTTTTTACCAGATCTACTTCAAAGGTGTCCCGTTATTTAGAATTAAAAGCCACCCCACCAGCCAATCAGAAAAGAGTATTTCTTCTCTCAGGGTGATAAAAATAAACATCTGCCTGCCTCTATGGGAATTTAACTTAGGGGTGTGTATACTTATGCCCCGTGTATTTTAAGGAAGAACATTTATTTATTTACAACACATTATTCATTCACAAAGAAAATTGGTGTCTTTAAAGGATGGATTTGTCCTTTTTTTTTTTTATTAAGGCATTACGATCAATTTTTATTTCTCTTTTTAGTCAACTTTAGCATGGGTTCACATATTTTTTCTTGCCACTGTATGTTGGCTGAATAGATCCGTATGTTAAAGGAGAATTCCGGTGTGATATTGACCTAAAGTGTGTTGAAACATGATACCGAGTGTGAACGTATGTCTCATAGCCCATCTCGGCTTGTCCCCTGCACTCCAAAATCTGGCGCTAGTTAGCCGATGCTACCAACAGCTTTTTCAATGGGGTTGCCTCGGCATCGGTCTAGCCATGCAAATAAATCACTGTTTTACACCATTTATGAGGCTCAACGTATCTCCACACTTCATTGGTAGACTTCCGAGTGCCCTGACATTTAAAACAATTCTGTGGGAATGCATGGATTCCAGTTGCTGCTACTGGAAGAAACTGGAATCCATGCATTTCCACAGAATTACTTTTGGAATCTGATCCCTTATCATACCTGTTCATTCTTACTCGTCGCTCGACTTATCGTGACTAAATTCAAGATGGCTGCAAACGCTAAACTTTGTGAAGATACTGTCTGTATAAATAGTCTTGTAAGTAAACTACCTGCTTTTTCAAAGTTCTTAATGTCTCGTTTTAAATGTCCGGGCCCTCGGAAGTCTACCAATGAAGTATGGAGATACGTTGAGCCTCGTAAATGGTGTAAAACAGTGATTTATTTGCATGGCTAGGCCGATGCCGAGGCACCCCCATTGAAAAAGCTTTTGGTAGCATCGGCTAACTAGCGCCAGATTTTGGAGTGCAGGGGACAAGCCGAGATGGGCTATGAGACGAGTTCATACTCGGTATCATGTTTCAACACACTTTAGGTCAATATCACACCGGAATTCTCCTTTAATATACACGTATGTTGGCTGAATGAATCAGGAGATATGTTAATATACACTTATGTTGGCTGAATGGGTCAGGATTAATACAGTATACACGTATGTTGGCTGAATGAATCAGGATTAATACAGTATCCCTTTGCAGACTGCCCATTCTAATTTCGGTACCCCAGTACCGATGACATTCAGTCTAATAACCCACCATACCCCAACCAATTTTATCAATGAAAACATGCCCTCAAAAATTAATTAAAACGTCACATCATAGGCTTTCTGGCCTATTAAGACTACACCTATTCAACTGCTTCCTCTGCCAAAACTGTTTCATGATTGGTTAAACTGGGATTTCATCAACTATGACTCCTACCCACTGGAGCTAGTTAGCTAAGTTAAGCTAAGTCACATGGTTAAGCATAGTTAGCATTAACATCTTTGCTAAAAATGATTAAGCTAAGGAAGGAAAAATCAAGAGTTGAAAATGATTAGCGTCTCCCTCCACTAGAGGAAAAACAGCAGGAAGCACTATGCATCATTGATCTTGACATCGCCTAAAGGAGAAACTACTGGATCATCTGAGGCAAAAAAAGTCTTTTATGTTATTATTACTTGTTATCCATGTTATTTTCAAAATCGTTTTTATTAAAAATTATTTTTGCTGGTAATTATCCTTGTTGATGCATGGTTTTTTTACAAACATCATAATTTTCATGCACTGTATTTCCTTCAGAAATGCTTTTCTAGTTTTCACTTCAGCTGATGACAGCTGGTATTTTAACTTTTACCTTAATCTTTAGTAAACTGATCATTTTCAGTCATTTTTTTGGGGGGTTACTATATGTCAACCAAGATTACAGACCTACTAAGACTGACACTTTAAACGATTTGTTCTATTTTGAACGATGTTGTTTGCTTGTCATCTGGTAGAAACTAGCTAAGTTCACGTTAGCATCAGGAGAGGCTGCAACATGTCCTTGGCCGCCGTGAGTCGCTGTAAAGTTCACTCCGTGCTTCATGACTGCCAACTTTATGTCAAGTACACCTAATCGGTATTTTATTGTCAAATAAACCTTTCATTCCTTAAGTAATATGTATAGCACAATTTACAGTTGTTTGTACCAAGTTGTTGTTTAGATAGAAACATCTGACATGAATGACAACGTTAATGTTACGTTACCGACGTGAAGACTGTTGATCACCGATGGTGTAACGTAAGGATTTTATTCATTGACTGCTGTTTTCATGAATACATGACTGAAGATTTGTTATAAATGTGTCTTATTATTGTTTAGCTTTTAGGCTGTAAGGTTGGCTGCTACGATTATGAGGTTTTTGGGTGGCTAACTATGATGGGAGCTTATACACCCAAGCCTACTTGTCGACACATTATTTTCTAAGGGGGTCTTGTCTTTACGCAACTGCAGTAGCCTATGCACGGTGTGTATGTGTATGCATACGCTGTTTAGATGTTTTCTGTCATATCTCCTGACTCATGTTAATAAATCAATTTTTGCTTGTAAGCTGGTATGCTATGTATGGTTTAGCCAAGGCAATAACACTTACTGTAGTGAGCTCTGAGACTAATGTTACCTCTCCAAGCAATATTGGAGTCCTCCAGTGACAATAATACTTTTGGTGGTGATTAAGATTATGTGGAAGTAATGTAAAATAAAACTAAACAACCTATTCACTATCAGACCTGTGATTTCTTTTTTATGTTTTCTGTCATATCTCCCTGACTCATGTTAATAAATAAATATTTGCTTGTAAGCTGGTATGCTATGTATGGTTTAGCCAAGGCAATAACACTTACTGTAGTGAGCTCTGAGACTAATGTTACCTCTCCAAGCAATATTGGGTCCTCCAGTGACAATAATACTTTTTTAGTGAAAAGAGTCATGGTTGGTGGTGGTGATTAAGATTATGTGGAAGTAATGTAAAATAAAACTAAACAACCTATTCACTATCAGACCTGTGATTTTTGTTTTTGTTATTTTAGATGGAGGGAGAGAAGTATGTGCAACTGGGGTGAAAGCAGCCGACTGCTGATGGCAAATATGACCCCAAGGACCAAGATGGCATGGACATGGATGGGTAGCTTCTGGATGAAGAAGACAATGATGTGCTACAGGAGGAGATAATCTTCCATCATCCTCAGCTGGGTAAGCATGTTTGTGTGTGTGTGTGCGTCCATCTGAAGCAAAGCACATTCTGGTTGTGATAAGAGTGTTGCTTATAACAATAATGAGAGGGACTATAGTGATAATAGTTTGGTTAGATTTGTAATTCAATTTCTATATTTCTTATCTGACCATTTCTTTATTTTGAGTTTGGTCAAGTCCCATGTCAGGTAGAAAGCATACACTTTGCCTATCCTTCCAACACAGACAGAGACACCAACTCCAATAGCATTTACACCCCATCGTCTGCTAGGCTTGGATGGACACACACACACGCACACACACACACACACACACACACACACAACCACACAACCATGCCACAGCTGTGACAATGCACACACCACGGATCTGGTGTGAATGTGGCGTTAGTGTATCACCTTATGTGTAGGGCAAATGATATCGATAATTATATATTGTATCGAACTATATGCTGTATGGTTGTTAAATGTATTGAATTTCTTCTAACGTTTTAATTGTTTATAATATGTGTGTGAATGTTAGTATGAATTGATATTTTGTTCACCATGTAAGATTTGTTGATCTTTGTTATACTGTTGTCTAGTCATTCTTGTAGTTCTAATAGTTACTTCATGTTTGTAAACATATGTTTATGTTATTTACCTGAAGTTGTTGTTCCTGGTTATTTAATCACATTGTTTAAGACTTTTCTAAATAAAATGATTTTTTTCCCCTTTCGTAAACCTAACACATGTACCAGTGTCTCTATATTCTTGTTTTCATAGTAGAATGAAGCACACAGGAGAAGCAGTTACAATCAGCTAGTCTGTCTTTCAGCCTTTATCTGTCCTCCCCACAATTGATTTAGCCTCTTCACAGTACAGTAAGACATCCCATATTGAGCTTGTTTAGATGGTAAAACATCTTATTTTTTTACATGACCATTATATCTGTATTTTTAGGTCAGATGCCAAACCGGGAAATGAAAACATTCTACTCTTTAAAAATTCTACTTGTTACTGTTATGAGTAAATTAATCATTCTCACACTTCTGAACCAAAGGTGATAAATTGATTCTGTTTTTTTTCACTGAGGAGAACACTGGCTATCCTTTGCACACTATATCTACAACAGACATTAGGTGAAAAGAAAGATTCATCTTGACAAATTGATATTTTCACGTTTTTTGATGTTGAATTTTGAAGGTTTAAAAACAGTGTGTGGTATACTCAAATGTATTAACTATGATGTGCGCCATTTTAAAACTCAAATGTATTAACTATGATGTGCGCCATTTTAAAACTCAAATGTGTTAACTATGATGTGCGCCATTTTAAAACTCAAACGTGTTAACTATGATGTGTACCATTTTAAAGGGCTAGTTTTCCTGATTACAATGGTGGGTATATCTTATCTCTGTCATGTAGCATGGCCACACAATAAGCCTTTTGTCTCACAAAGGGCATCAAGTATGAAAAAAGCGGAATGTTTAGTGCCGTCTGCAAAGGTCTAATAAATTTATCATAACTTTTGAACAAAAGGTGACACATTGATTCTGTTTTTATCACTGAGTAGAGGACAAAATTGTGAATCTCCCATACACTCTATGCTTTTCTCTATCTACAATAGAAATTTGGAGAAAAATTAGATTAATCTTGACAAACTGATATTTTCGTGTTTTTTGGGGTTGAATTTCAAATATTTTTTAAATTATGTATGTTCTCCTCAAACTTATTCATTATATTTTATACCATTTGAAAGGGCTATTTCTCCTGATTACAGTGGTGGGTATATTGTATCTCTGTCATGTAGCATAATCATACAATAAGCCTTTTTGTGCCATAAGGCCATTGAGTATGAAAATATGGAATGTTCGGCACAGTCTGCAAAGGGCACGTATGTTGGCTGAATGGATCAGGAGATATGTTAATATATGGGTGTTTCTTCAACTCCGGGCACTTTTGGCCTTTCAACTTTTAGAAAAATAATTATCTCCAAACACACATTCAAAATCATTGATTAACTCATTAATATGTCTTGAAACAAAGTATGATACTGGGCACAATTGCATGACATGGAATATTCTTATTTTTTATCAGTTTTCTAAATCGTCTTTTCTAAAGGGAAAAGTGTCATTTCCACCACACCTCAAATGATGTCCTTTATTTGCAGATTATACAATATAATTCATTATGTTACATTATATATCAGTTACCATGTCTATGACTACCTAATCATACCACATAACAAATCCTAAGACTTTGTGAACTAAATGTATATTGCTTGAAGTTGCTCGGTACAATGAATTATGTTTTTCATAATCAAAAATAACTTTTATTTAAAGTATACATAAATTATTAAAATCACTCACATGTTTTTCTATTAATAATGAAGTATGGATTATAGTTTCTGAAAATAGTATCACCTGGAATTATGTTTTATTCCCTTAAAACATATGTTGTGATGGTCATTTCGTGGTGGAAATGACTGTGGGGACTGTGGTGGAAATGACATTGCATCACTGTCTTGCTGACTGTGGTGGAAATGACCTCACTTTGTGGTGGAAATGACCTCACTTTGTGGTGGAAATGACTGTGATGGAAATGACATTCTCCCAGTTTTCAGCCATATATAATCACATTCCATTGCCATACCCAGATACTTTTGGAGATAGGGCACAATGTATCCAAAATACACACAACTTTTAACTTTTTGCATATTTTGACAAAGTTACAGCTGTGGTGGAAATGACATCGAATAAAAATACTCTATTCTCAAGTGATGGTTACAATGATTTTTCTTCAGTTTCTGATCACCATATGTCTCTGATATTTGCCATCAACTTTCCTCTTTAGTAACACTATGTTTTCCCCTGGTAAACAAATAAACATTTTTAGGTAAAAAAGTATATATTACTGGAAATAGTTTGTGTGGTGGAAATGACGGAAAAACCTGGGGACACTGATGGTTTCCCTAAAAAATAGTATAAATATATTATTTGCATTAGAAATTGAAATGGTTTGTGATTATTTAACTCTTTCTTGCAACAAACATGGTACAAAATCATCTAGGTTTAATTTGTCTTTAGTGTATTTTAACAGTTAAAGGTTACAAGTCTGGGTTGGGGACAAGCTCAAAACAGCCAAATCCACTGATAAAAGCCCCTCTAAGAGCAGTAAATTAGAATATATAGGCATGATTAATTTTTTATAGGATGCTGGTGATCTGGCCTTTGCAAATTGACATGATTGAAACAAAAATATTATATTTTTCCACAAAAACAACCACAAGGACACAAAAGTGCCTGTAGTTGGAGAATCACCCATATACGTATGTTGGCTGAATAGAGGCAGGTGCGTTGAGAGAGAATAATGACTTTTTAAAAGAATAGTGAACTCTCATGTGCCAAATCCATCGTCTTTATCCTTTCAGTTATGCTAGATGACTCTATGTATGGCTTCAGGTTGTGTTTAATGGCTCCTGGAGGTCAAAATATGAAAGGAATCCATTTTATTTAATTTGAATGGCAATTTGAAGAACGTCCGAAGCATGTCAGTGAAAAGTCTGATACAACAGTGAATCAGACAACACTGAACAGTCTGATACAACCATAGAGTTGAGGGTTATCATGACCTCGTTCAACCTTAGGAGGACAGCCTTCTACAAATGCACCAATATAGAAGCCATACAGTGCAACAAATAATTAGAGTGGATTCATTAAAAAGTCACTGTACCTGAGACGTTCTGCTCAGTCTGGTTCCCAAAGGCCATAGAGTACGCTGCAATCACAGAGAGAGGAGAGAGTCCTTTCTATGACTGCTTTGACTGCTTGGGGGGTTACAGTATGCAAAGAATCAACCCCCTTGAACACAGCTTTACTAGACCCTAGAACTGAACCTATCCCAGGGTTGCATCCAATCCAATGGCAATGCCATCCGATCCAACGACAGTCTAATGGATCTACAGACCCTCCCAAAGGACCGCTTCTCAGGGCTAGTTCAAATTCAAGTTCAAGTTCTCCTTATTGTCATCCCAGCTACAGAGTACATAGTCCTTATTGTGACATACATACACAAAGACGGATGCCATAACTGTGTTTAATTATACCAAATGAGGAGAGTAAAGCTATTTTCCGTAAGTACCATACTGTCTGTCAACAGCAAGACCAAGGCCCTGGGTTTATACAGCCTTCTGAACAATGCCTGCTTTTAGCGTCAGTCTGATCAGACTTTGGGTAATTGTGACCTTGAGGTCACATGTTGGATCATACAGTATATTCCCTTTATTAGAAGCTGGGCGCTATTAAAGTTTGACAGGGAAAGGACACATCCTCTTGACCTTCACCACGTTTTAACTGTATGTTTTAACTGTATGCTTTGGTGTCTTGATAGAACATATGGTCACCTGACCGTCAGCATTTGACTTCAATGTGGACCCACGTTCAACGTTGGGTGGGGTGACTTCTCTGTCTGTTCACTACACAGAGACAAATACACACACACACACACACATGCACGCACACACGCACACACACACACGCACAACCTCTGCTAGACCCCTGGACCTTGCAGTACATGTGGAGTTTTCCTCAGGGGTCTAAAGATGTGTGTCGGTTCTCAACGGGATCATCTGGCATATGTCTGGTCCCAACAGGACATCTCATCCTAACCCTCATCCCGTATGTTCTGTGTACATCCTGACATTTCCTATAACTATAAACATCTGAAGCCATGCTGTTTTCCTCTCAGGTAGCCAACTGCATACCTACTGCGTGTTGGAGAATGTCTCTCAGGTAGCCTACTGCGTGGTGGAGAATTCATCTCAGGTAGCCTACTGCGTGGTGGAGAATTCATCTCATCATTGTTTTATGTCCAACATAATTACTTTTATCATGTAGCTGTTAAAATATAAATAAAGTTAAAAACCCAAATCGTTTTGATTCCAAACTCAAAGTTTGAAATTACACTATTTATTTCACAAAAATGGTTAATCTGAATGTCCTTAATCTGAGATTTCTTTGTAGATTGAATTGTTTTGGTTCTGACGCCCTATGACTGAAGTGCACTGTGCTGTGTATAACATCTGTGTCTTTACTATCTTCCCTGGTGTGTAATTGCCTCTGATACAGATGGCCTGGCTGGCACTGGGGACAACCAACCGTCTCCTGCCAACACGCCCAAGTGCCCTCTTCCATTCACCATGTGTCTCTGCTGAAAGTTTATAGACTTCCTGTTGTTCATTTCCACCCTCACACAAGTAAGCCCTTTCTGGAACCCTGGCCTGAGCCTGTGAGCATTGGGCATTTGAGATGATTCCCTAATGTCTCATACTGGCCCTGCTCACAGGCTGTTAGCCTAGCAGATAGCTTACTGTCTCACTGGCCCTGCTCACAGGCTGTTAGCCTAGCAGCTAGCTTACTGTCTCACTGGTCCTGCTCACAGGCTGTTAGCCTAGCAGCTAGCATACGTCTGTCACTTCCTATGACATGTCAGATGGAAGCCTGTCACACACACATACATACTCACATACTCTACTGATGGCAGATATCCCAACCTGCAACAAGTCATTTCAGAGAGGTATCCCCCCCCAAAAAAAAAAAAAAAAAAACTTTAGCCTACTTAAATACAGATTAATATGTTCAATAATGTCTAGTCAGTGCACCAAATAAGGAAGGCCTAGATAGAAATTGTGGAAATTTTGGTAGTTTGGTCTTTTCATGTAGCCTTGGCAACTAGCCATCTAGCATAGGCCTGAATAATATGCACATGAATTGACACTTGTTAAACTCACCTCAACATGTCTTTTGCAATCATTTAACCCGCCATGGGCAATGCTAAAGTCACTGTTACAAACAGTGCAGCGTGCAAGACTAGGCCTATCATTATTTTTTACTCTTATGAGACAATAGCCTACACTTTGAAATGGGTCTTACATTTTCATTTTTTTGAGGCACTGACTCTGCCATGACTGTTCCTATACACTGAAGTGATTACAGTAATTAAGTTCGGGAGAAAAGAGATAAAAGCAGGCCGTGGCCTACTGGTTAGCACTTCGGACCTGTAACCGAAGGGTTGCCGGTTCAAACCCCGACCAGTAGGCACGGCTGAAGTGCCCTTGAGCAAGGCACCTAACCCCTCACTGCTCCCCGGGGAGCCACTGTTGATGCTGGCAGCTCACTGCGCCGGGGATTAGTGTGTGCTTCACCTCACTGTGTGTACACTGTGTGCTGTGTGTGTTTCACTAATTCATGGATTGGGATAAATGCAGAGACCAAATTTCCCTCACGGGATCAAAAGAGTATATACTTATACTTAAAAGCCCGCCTACACTGAAAACTGATTGGTTGATTTAGCGAAACAGGCCAATCAGGATGCTCTCTGTCTTGGATGAGCTCAGACACACACGCACCACCCCTCTCTCTCTCCCGTCGTTAATGCGGCGCTACACTCAGATGCACCACGCGGCTCTCCGCATGCGGCGCTCGATCGCTCACTAGAGATTCCGGGAGATTTTGCCTAATTTGCGGGCGTCCGGGAGCCGCTATCACTATGCGGGAGACTCACGGAACTTCCGGGAGACTTGGGATGTCTGTGATGGTCGCACACACTTATTCCAACTCTGTGTGTGTGTGTGTGTGTGTGTGTACATGTACATGTGTGTGTGCAAGCGTGTGTGCGTGCGTGTGTCTGAATGTGACTCACTGGTGAAGTTTCCTGACAGCATCATCAGAGTATCACAGGTGTCCTCTCCATCAGCACCTCCCACACACACAAACAGCAGAGTAGATACCTGAGAGAGAGAGAGAGAGAGAGAGAGAGAGAGAGAGAGAATATGAATTAGCAGAATATCTCATCTCTGAGATACGAAGCAGAGGGATATCCTGACCAAGTACAGGCTCAGTGACTACAACCTAGCAATAGAAACAGGCAGACACAGGAAAACCTGGCTGCCAAGAGAACAAAGATTATGTGGTCACTGTCAGGCAGAGGAGGTTGAGACAGAGGAGCACTTTCTTCTTCACTGCCAAAAATATGACACTTTAAGACAGACCTTTTTCAAATTCAAAAATGTTTTTAAAACATCCAACAAGTCATACCAAATTTTATAGACATGGAAGACAATAATGAAATGCCATACTTCTTGGAGAAGGGCCCTCTGCTGCTCTGGCAGCACAACATGTCTTAAAATGTCGGACATGCACACAAACAACATGAGGGACATGGTATAGAAGAAAAAAAGAAAACAAAACGACCTGTCTCTGTGTTAATCACACACATACATGTTCCTGTGCACAGATGTGTGTGTATATATGTATTTGTATGTGTGTACATGTAAATCGCCAAACTGCACCGGCTAGTATTAGAGACAGGCGTCTATATGAGACAGGCCTTTAATTCCCTTCACACAAAACTTTTCCTCTGCAAAGATAGAAAATATTATCGAATTAATCATTTCAAACACACTGAATGTCTACCTATATGACTAGGCTATCTGATGACAATTACAGATCATCATTCATTTAGTGTTGAGATGTTGTTCATTGAGTGAGATACAGTAAGATCCAAATAGTGGGGATAGCCAGAACAGATGAAACACTTAATTAAACGTAATCTACAGAGATCGTATCACACTGAAAGCTCATATTTTGTCACTAGCAAATAGCCTATATCGGTCCTTTGTCAAATACAGTTGCATTATCAGCCCTGACCAAAACCGTTCAGGAATTATTTATGCAAAAGTGGAACGTGCTTAATGTTTCATTCTCCCTCCTTTTCGGCACGAATGAAACAGCATGAGAGAGCTTGAACCATATTGTTTCTCCCGTTTTGTATTTGCCAAATTTGACAACAGTCTACATTCAAATCATAGCCTACTTCCAGGCGCGCGGGAACATATTTTTGACCAGGGGTGCTGAATTACAAAATAATCATGGATGTCCGACGATTTCTCCCCCAGCATATGATTCGAATTTAGACAGCTAAATACGCCATTTCACCGCCGTGTATGAGTAGGTCTAAGAGTGAGAAGTTTTATAATGCCCTGGGAAGACACATTCCACTGCAACTATGCGCAGCACTTGCCACTCCGACTCATCAATAAAAACTGTGCGCGCACACACCAGTCCCATAGAAGCGCACTTGACTTTACATCATTAACCTATTTCAGTAGGTTATATAGCCAGAGAATGTCTGTAGACGGGCTTTGATATAGCCTAGCCTAAGGTAAATTCATTTTCTGACTTTTTTCTCTTTATCGCCATGGCATTTAGAATAAAGAATAACGTTCGCGAACCGTTCTGGTTTTGTTGCCAGCAGAAAAACAAGCTTACCATCGGCCTATCCGCAAATTTTAAACACAAGGGATGAATTGAACGATGACAAAGTCGGACATATAGGCATAGTTCATATTGGAAAAAAAGTTATACAATTTGGAACTCTAGCTTTTCCCCACCGCAGTCTTTTAATGCCATCTAATCATAACTTGCGCAGTCTGCGCCATACTTAAGCCCAAATCACACCCAAGATTCGCAACGAGATGAGCAGCAACTTGATGCAACATTCTAAAACGTTGCAACTGTGACCAGACATGTGCATGCTTTGCGATGGCGACGTGCAAATTCACACTGCTGTAACCTCCTTTCTGTAACGGTTTTGTGTCATTGCGAATCTTTAAACAGACGATCTGACGGGTTTTAGAAGATTAGATACAACCCGAAACTAAAAAAACAGACCAGGCCTCTACTGGAGACCGGCCTTTAACCCAAACCTGTAGCCACGCCAGGCGTTTAAAAGAGACAGGCGTCTCTTAGGGACTCGTGATTATTTGAAGTTTTACGGTACTCAGAAACAGTGGGGATAGGCTTTCAACATGACTTTTCAAAACCACAGTTCAGTTCCCCAACTTCCTTTAAAGGTTTTATCCCCCTGCAAACGGCTGATCGTTTTTTTGGGAAAACTCCATTTGTTCGTTTGCGTCTAAAGATGTACAAATGGAGATTTATGTGACAAGGCGGAGATTTTTAGTCAGTTCAAAAGATAATGATAAAGAGAAAGTGATTCGTTGCTGTTTTCGGGATTCTGATTGGCTAACATGGGCTTGAGCTTCTTGTTACACTGCCACATACAGGTTTGGCATGCTCTTGAAGGCATATACCCAGGTTAGTGTAAGGGAAAACTTTACTGAAAACTGACAGGGGTGCACGATGGTATTTTTGAAAACGGAGAGCCCCTGTGATTGAGTTGTTTTTCCGACTGCAAGCATTCATGTAGTCTGGCTCTGCCCGTCTACGTACTACCAAACGAAAGAAATGATTCTGGACTTCAGGACGCATAGAAAAGATGGTCACCATCCCATCAGCATCAACAGTGACGTGGTTTAGACATTTAAGTACCTGGGAGTACAACAACTGTGACCTGACATGGTCTAACACCAAAGCAGCGTTTCCCATACATTGACTTATTTGTGGCTGCCCACCACAATATCAACATTGACCACCACACAATGATTTTTACAGGTTCTACTAAATTGTGCTTAAATCTGGTTAGCATCATAACCACACTGCACTAATGTGTTAAAAACTGTTACATTCGAGTCTGCAAACCTACCACCACAAATAGAATTCAATTCTGTGGGAAACACTGCCAAAGCCATGGCAAAGAAGGGGCACCAGAGAATGTACTTCCCAAGGTGCCTGAGGAAGGCCCATCTCCCGCAAAAGCTGCTAATCAACTTCTACAGATGTACCATTGAGTCTATCCTCACATACTGCATCACTACTTGGTATTCTGGTTGCACAATGGACAACAGGAAGGCCGTACAACGCATCATCACTACAGTACAGAAAATCATCGGAGCACAGGTCCCATCACTGGAGGAAATTCACAGAACCCGCTGTAGCAAGAAGGCCCAAAGCATCTGCAAGAACCCCACCCATCCCGGACACTGCCTTTTCACCCTCCTGCCATCTGGCAGGGGCAGGCGCTACAGAGCACTCTATGCCCGCACCAGTAGGCTAAGGAACAGTTTTTATCCACAAGCAGTTGCACTGATGAACACACTCCACCTCCTCTGCCCCCCACCACCCCAATCTGTGTGCTAGTGTAAACACATTAGTCACTGCAAACTATTGATATTGGTACTAGTGCAATTGGCATATCATGTGTAATTGTCTATTTATTTAATTTATTTTATGCATATCTTTAGTCTTTTTTAGCTTATCTGTGGGCATCTCAGGTTTGTTCCAAACCATGTCTCGTATTCTGTGTACAATTACAATAAAGTATCTATCTATCTATCTATCTATCTATCTATGACTCGATTTCATTTCGCTTCATTAGTAGACTGGCACAGATGTGCTTTCAATGGATTTTCTTGTGTAGAAAACCCAAGTAAATTCCCAAGTTCACATTAAAATGGTTGAACATGAAGGTCCACATGGACTACAAATGAACTGCAACGTGACGACAAAAGTGACGACAAGCCCACAACTGGGCAACTCTGTCAGCAAACTCTTCCACCAGTTTCCCCCAGTTATACCAACATGAGGTGACGTCCACAATTGACGTTTTCACTGGGAAAAATGTTTTTCCCATGTGCATAAACGGATCACAACATTCAATGTGAATAACCTCACGGGTTCACGTGGAAGAGGCCTCCTTTGTGAGAGGAAGCACAACACGTCCACTGGGACACATTATTCAACTTCCTCCACTTATGATTCACTAGCGATATGACGATGGCAAGGCAAGGCCAGTTTATTTATATACAACACTTCACACACGAAGGCAATTCAATTTGCAATGTGCAAAAGGAGGGGAAAATAAAAACAGAATACAGAGCAATGTACATAAAAATAATGTAATCGTGTAATGAAATAATGTTATAAAAACATGCTTAAAAGAATCTACTAAGTGCATAAGATGAAGAGTAAGTAAAATAGAAATCTGGAATCCAAGCATGATGGACGTGGCCCTGCTAGTTGTTATCTCTTTCAGGCCATCAGATAAATCTGAGTGGAGGACTTTTAGTGGAAGTAGTCCCGGCCCTGTCTGCACACGCCCCTTTATTTACGATAATACTGCCATGACAACTCACTGGCTTCTCTATGGCATCTCTATTTACTGCAGGAGACAAGCACTTAGGTTCCACGCATTGGCATGCAGGGACTGAGGTCTGTCACGCGTCCATGAGGCACTTAGAGGTGCCACGCATTGGCATGGGATGGGACAGGAATCTTTTACGCATCCATGAAGCACAGGACTGCGATGGGCAGAGAGGGTGGACAGAGCGACACACACCACGCGGCATTCTGCACATAAGCTACACACACTGAGCTATACACACGCTTAAATATTAACAGAAGATAAGTAAAAAGGAACACAAAATATTCTAACATTCTAACTCTAATATTCTAATTCTAAGCCAGTCAGTAATCTTAATGTTAAACATCTACCTAGCAAAGATCTGACTTGTGGACATGAGGACCTTTAAAGAACAAAAAAAAAGGGGACCCTGCTATGGACATAGAGGAAACGCAGGTCCATTATCCGTGTCGGGAGTAATGCGTTACAAAAGTAATGTAATTACTGTAATATATTGCTGTTTGCAGTAACACGGTAATGTAAGGCATTACTAAAAAATGGGTAATATTTTACTCGGTACAAACTTCAGTAACGCGTGTTACAATGCATTTTAACCCGAAATTAAGTGGTGTTTTGTTTTGATACATATTCTCAAACACCACCGCGATAACAACAGAGAAGAAAAAATCGCGCAAAATAGTAGAACGTTATCTCCTGATACTAGTTGAAGATGACTGTGGCTGCAGCAGACTCGAAGTCGGATTCTATTTGCGGGATGGACATGCCTACGCTCATTATTTTCAGCTTGTCAGAGACAAGAATAAGAACAACATACAAGTTAAGTAAGTGCACTTTGTGTGCGAAACCGAAAGATCTCTCTATGCCTCGCGAAATAGCATAAGTAATTTAATGAAACATCTAAGTGGTGCCACGCTAATCTTTTTGATTCTTGTTAAAACACAAACTATGCTCTTATAGTGCATGTCAGCTTTGTGCTGTGAACTTGAATTAAAGAGAATAAAGGGATAGAAATGCAGAATAAGATTGTGTAGCATGGCAGTGCCACCGCTCCCACCACGCGCATCATGCACTTTGTAGGGCACCAAAGGGCATAGGGGGCACCCAAATATTGCCAATGAATAGTAGCTTTACTGCAAACGGCGTTTCACTCTTCATCAATAACGTTTACAATGTCAAAGTGCACTAACACCATGTTACATGCAAGTTTGATTGGGTTTTCTCAATCTCCACCACGTACTAGTAGAATGGAATTGGTGGGTCTTCAATAATTCGTTTTCCAAGCATTTCATGAAGCACATGATAGGCTATGCCGAGTCGACTGAAACGGATTCCATTCAGATAGCTAGGTGGCTACCAGGCTCATAATTCACTTTTAATTGCAAAAAGAAATGTGAAGCAACATGTCATTGCACACTTCCATTTCCAAAACAATGACGGCTGCTTATAACAACTTATCATTGTGCATATTATTGTTAGTATTGTGCTATCAATGTAACTCAAATAAACAAAAGCTGGCAAAAGGGCATTAAGAGAAGTAAAGATCAATGTCCTTAAAGTGACAGTGCACCATTTATAAGTAAAACAGCATTTCTTCAGAAATTAATGTTTAATCATTTAAATGTCACTCACTCAAAGCCACTCACTTAGGGCACCGAAATGGCCAGCAGGCCACCATGTTGACATTTCTTTATGTAACCTTGGATTTAGGCTCTCTATTGATTTTAATGAGCAGGCTTGTGTCTTAAAGTTAAAGTATTTCTATCACAATTTACCAGACTTCGGTTTTTAACAAAATTCTGACTATGATTGTTCCTTGTATTGCATCATGAGCACTGCTCCAATTGCATTCTGTTGTTAGCCTTAAACCTAGCTCAGTCATTACAGTGCATGAAAATGCACTGTACTGTTCTTCTAAGTCTTCTTATTCTTACGATTATTCTTCTTCTTCTAACGCAGTTAATGCAGCTTCAACCGTTTAACTTAGAGAAACTTCATTCAAACTATGTTACGTAGGTCTTACTTAGGATATGTGGGCTTTGTATTTTTCATCTTTGTAACTTTTATACTTTTTTAACTATTAATTAAAAACTATTTCCCTATAGACTTAACATTGGACTGATGACATCACAATTAACTAATTGGGCTAATTAACTTGATTTGCACCTGTATCAACTTCCAGCTGCTCAACTAGGCCCCATCAAAGAGCCAGTTAAACTGATTGCACCTGTATCAACTGCTTTCTGCTGAACTAGGCCAACTCTCTCTGTGTCTCTCCTCCATTCTACAAGGATATAAGGCACATTCCATCCAACTTTCTATCCATTCATCCTCTTCAAACCATTCACTCATCCACCCATTAAACTATCCATCAACATCCATTAAACAATCTGCCTATCTACATCCATTCAACTTTCTGTCTATCAACATCCATTACACTATTAACTATATACTCTATCTCAGGCTTTAAGCATACAAACTGGCTCTCTTACAACTATATATCCTGTTCAACTGTTTATTCTGCCCACAACTGTTTGTCATTCCAACTATATTAAACCTCATCTACCTCACAAATAATGTAACCATTTAAACTATCCACCTATTTAACTGTTCAGTCATTCCAACTGTATTAAACCTCATCTACCTAGCAAATAATTTAACCATTTAAACTATCCACCTATTTAACTGTTCAGTCATTCCAACTATATTAAACCTCATCTATCTAGTTTAGTCATTCCAACTATATTAAACCTCATGTACCTAGCAAATAATTTAACCATTTAAACTATCCACCTATTTAACTGTTCAGTCATTCCAACTATATTAAACCTCATCTACCTAGCAAATAATTTAACCTTTTAAACTATCCACCTATTTAACTGTTCAGTCATTCCAACTATATTAAACCTCATCTACCTAGTTCAGTCATTCCAACTATATTACACCTCATCATGTTGGTTGCCAATTAGCACATCATTTGTTTTAACAATATATTTCACACCATATGTTTTGCATTTTCATGCACTGGTAATTTCCTGGAATTACATTTTCTAGTTCATTATGCTATACCGCATCTCCCTCCATTGGAAGAGCAATGAGCTGCATTGAGCGTAATAAACTGCACTTAGAATGGCAAATCCATCTAGATATTTTGGTGAAAGTAACTTAAAAGTAATGCAATAGTTAGTGTAATGTTACAATTCAGAGACAGTAATATTATAATGTAACAAATTACTTTGAAATGACACTAATAAGTAATACATAATACATTACGATTTTGAAGTAACTTGCCCAACACTGTCCATTATACATGATACTCCTCATTATACAACATGAGGGTCTTTTCATTTGGAAACTGGTCAACTTCATTTCCCACCTGTTGGTATGCCCTATTTGCGATATTAAATGCAATATTTTTTTAAAGATGTTTTCATACATTTTTTCACTCTTGATTTTGTATCATTTTTACACTTTCAGAAATGCCTTATCTTGTAGCCCATGTTTGGGCATTAATATCTTGAAAAGTCTTATTCCTAGCCTGCCATAACTTTGTAAGACATGTTCTCAGTATGTTTGGACCATTAAAGGTTTGTACTGCTTGCCCATTAGATTTATATAAGACCCTAGATATGGAACAAAATGCAAAAACTGGTGATAGGGGTCCTGTAAACTCATAGTTTATATCCATATGGCACCAATCGTTATTTTAATGTTGAGCCCATATTTAAGGTCTCTGCAACAAATGCACATGAAGATATTAAGGCTAAAACAAGGTGTGATTGCATTTTTTGGTAATGTTCATAGGACTAAAATGGTATGTGGGGTAGCTAGTAGGAACACGAAAATCAGCATGGGAATACCTCAGTTTATAGTTTATAGTTTTTATGTATAACTATCCCACATGTCATGTAGAGAGCTCAGATATTGGTACAACATTAATGCAATATAGTATAGGCCTATAAAGAAAAAAATATTGATTGATATCAAATGCATACAAAAACAAGTTCATACTAATGTCACCCTTTTTTCCAAATCTAGGGCTATATAGGAAATCAGTGAGAATGCCGTACAAACTTTTAAGGGGTTCAGTCATACTGAGAACATGTTTGTCTTCCACCCTACAAAGTTTGGGCTGCCTAATACATATTATATTAATGCCAAAACATTGCTTCAGATAATGTGATTTTCAGGCTGTAAAACTGAAGTAATTTCAAGGGATGAAAATAATATGAAGACATAGGATTTGAACAAAAATATTGTACAGGCCTTGGTTTTGAGACCCATTCTAGATATAGACAAGGTTTTAACAAAAGACCGTGCAGCAACAACCCTATGCTTTGACACAGAATAAGCCTATATTAATTAGCCAAGCTCGTAATTATAGCTAAATCCACATGCAAATCGAGAGATTTTTTTACAGTGCTATTCCATCCAAAGGTATCTATTTCAGGGCTAGTAGTGCTCTTGCAGAATGAAGCCATTTTGGTAATTGCTTAATCTTGTTTATGTCTTTTTTTAGTAGGCTATACTACCTCAAAATCCCTGTGACAGTGAACTTAATAAATTGTGTGGAGAAAACGACGCATTTGAGAACATACTCTTGCTATGGGAAGCACTGACGCATTTGAGAACATACTCTTGCTATGGGAAGCACTGACCGACATGTTCTCACCATTTGACATTACCGATCAAACATCTTATCAATCAATCAAGAAATGAATCAGCAGATTAACAAACTTCGGAAATAATCATTAGTTACAGCCATACATGAAGAATGCTCGTTCAAGTGGTTCCTACAGAAGCTCCCTAAGGTTCTACTCACCTAACCCATATGGGGGGCTTTATGGTCCATATGAGTATTTGGGACAACCACCTTTATAACAAAGAACCACTGAAAACCTATTTGGTCAAGGAAAGCACTGTACTGTGCCAGGAGCGTTCCTCATCTTGAGAAACGTTATGGCTTTCTCTCTGAGGAGAAGCCAAAGACCCTTCTTTTATGAGGGACGCAAGGCCACCTCACAAAACATGTTTTCACTGCAGGCGTAGTGGAGGAATCTAACTGAGCATGGGCAGGGCTTGCCATGTGATTCCCAAGCCACCCATGCTAATTAGTGACACACATTAATTAATGAAGCACAATCAGCCTCATGACCCCTACACTCCTCAAACAACTGCACATATTAACAGTGCCAGAAAGACAGCAAAATTACAGTTAATATTTCCTAACAATGCCTGTATAAAAGGTGTCATTATGGAAAGGTCTTTTTCATAACTCTAACACTGTTTAAGAGACATGGAATAGGACTGGCTCAGCAAAGGGAAGTGAAACCACCCAGGAACCTTTCCTTTGCTCTCTAGTGTTTCAAATCAAGTTGTATTTCCCCCTTTTCCTTTTAAATGCAGATGCTCATTGCTGTTTTAGTCTCTTCTTAGCACAAGAAAATGTGACCAGTAAACCTTTAATGTCTGACCCCTTGAAGCTCTTAAGCCATAGAGTTCATGTGATATGTCCATGGTCCTTTTGCGTTCATGGTCAATCCCCTTCTTAAAACTGCTATTTTTGTTTGTTTGGTTTGCTTTTTAATCACTGGCATCATGGAGGGACCATGTTGTATCTAGTTGTTTAACTCAGAATTTAACAAATGATAAGACATTATCACTACATTTAAAAAAATACATTGTATAACTTTGATAATGGATAGATAGATAGATAGATAGATAGATGTAGCAGGCTTTATTGACACCTCACCTGCAAGGAGAAAGTGTACCGCATTTTCTCGAAGTCTCCCGCACGTGCTCTTACACAATCATAATTGAGTGACATAATATTCGCGCCACAATGTATGTCAAAAGAAACGCCAGCTATCCATCTGAAGTGAACACCACTTTGAGCTTCCAATCAATGCGTCTTTGGCCCGACGCATTCTACGCTCCAACTCGGACAGCACAGCGCAGCTTTTTAGACTCTGGCGTGTCACAGGATGCGCATTGAGCCGAGTTAATTAAAATGACACTAAATTCCGAGTTATATCCACTAAAGCCTTCACCTCGTGCTTGGCCTCTAGCTCTGCAGAGAAGGGTGAAAAATCTTCATTTAAAGCGTCCTCCTTCAAAACATAACGTAGTCTATCTGCACTCTTCAAATCTTCACAGCTGCACAGCTAAATCCACAAACCAGCGACAGTTCTGCCTGACAGAAGGCAATAGTCTGTTTTTCCCTACGCACAGCCATGGGCCAAGGCTTCAACAGCCTACAAAATGTCTCTGAGATCCCAAGTACACTTTGTGTTCAGCAATTAACTCAACTTGTGCGTGCAGATTCTTCTGTTCACGTCTGTTCAATACGTCCTGCTTCGTACGTTCTGCTTAAGAACTCTGAATAATCCCAAACATATCCAGGCAAGAAAAATGCCACAGCGCTGTCCAAAGCCAGGAGTTGATGGCGCTTCTGGGTATTTATCGTGCCCGTAGAGATGTGCAACTGTCGTCTGCAGTTTATCACTTGCCAAAATAGGGTATCAGTGGTGTGCGGTTAGTCTGTCCTGCGGGAGCATCACGGAAATCTGCCAGTGGCCGGTTGCGTCATAGAAGCCGTGCGCATGGTGCGAGCCATCTCTCCCGATTCGAGAAGTATGCCCGAGCGCAGTTTGTGCCATTAGATATGTAAAGCCGTACTCATACGAACCTTGACTGAAAAACAGTAATAAAAAAGTCGTTGATGGAGTAGTTCAATAAAGTAATTTCAACTACAACTTCGCAGTCAGTGTCACACCACATACACTTCTTGGCTTTTGCTTGTTATCACTCTCAAGTTAGGAGGGAGTCTTCATATGGACGCTGTTGTGTCATCGCTCGTAAATTACCCGTTTCATGCGTGCCTCTCGGTGCCCGTGTTTTCTCTTGGTTCCGCTTCTTGACGATGGTTAGCAGTACATCGGTGCCAGGAGTCTGTCTTCGCTTAACTCTGTGCCAATGCGCGGAAGATGTTTTGTCGAGACGACGCGTCAGATTGTTCTGAAAGCAGTCCTGGAGTTTCGTGTTTCGTGGCTTTGATATAGGCTACTGTCAAGGGAGAACCTGGAATTGACGTGAGCGGAACTGTGCGTGCGTGCGTGTTAACTAACCCCCAGCCCCCATCTCGCCTGGCTGGTATGCCATTCAGAGCGCGCACTGTAAATCACCGGCAGCATGTAACGCAGGTGCCCGCCTGTCACCGCTTGCACGGAGAAGGGGCGTTGCTAGGCCCAAACAGCACTCAGAGACCTGGCCGACTGTACGCAGTTGTTGCCATAGTGGTCGAATAGGCTCTCTCTCTCTCTCTCTCTCTCTCTCTCTTACTCACTCTCTCTCTCTCACACACACACACACACACACACACACACACTCACACACAGGTAAGTTGTGTGCTCATGTTTGTGTGAGCTGCCTCCTTCCCATCTGCTATCTCAGGTTTTCGATGGATCTTTCTAACCTCCACAGCGACTTTGTGGCGGGGAAGAGCCTGTAATCGGCCTTAAATCCAGGATTCCCGCGGAGCGCAGCTGGAAAAGACATCTGGAGTAAAGACCATGGAGGATCATTTTTCAGTCTCCATATCAACATCCTCTCACCCAAAACCTCCCTTTCCCTATCTATCTATCTATCTATCTATCTATCTATCTATCTATAAACATTCTCTCTCTCTCTTTTTTGTAGGTGGGGTGACCCATCTGGCAGCAGAGTTTGAAATACAAACATCAGAATCACATCAAAACAGCGACCATGAGTCTACAGGGTGAGACAACAACCACGCCATGCTTACTAAAGCACAGAAATAGCAAGGGGGAGAAACCACACACATGCATACACACACACACACAGACACACACACACAAACTCGCTAATCAGAAGTGTTGAACAACCACCGTGGTGGTATTTAGACTGGATGAGTGTTCCGATGATAGCCTCTATATCAGGGGTTCTCCAAGTTGTGATTGGTGAGGGCCAATTCAGGAACCCAACATTAACTGAGGGCCGCCAAAGGGGCGGGGGGAGAAAAAAAAAAAAAAAAAACCTGGAAATAAATCCCATTTGTATCATTTTAATGACCAGGTTGCATCTCTACAGTTTATATTTATTGCATTAAACACATTTTAATTCATAACTGAGGCTAAACCTGGCAAAACTTGTGAAAATCTTAAGAAAAATTGCAATGCACACACAATCCCCTCAACAGACAAATTTGGGATATAACAGTTCTGGTTGCAGTCCATTTCAAGTACAAACTTATTTAGAACAAACAGTCTCAGTGTGCCTTGCTTATTATCAGCATAGGCCTTATTCAGGGCCAATACCAGCTAACAAAGCACCACAGGAAAACCTGACGGCCACGAAACACCACTAAACGGAGATTCATTCTTTTCAAAGCACACAGTACAGTTGTACAGTTTTAACAGTTGTACAGATGTTATTAGATGTTTCCGCGGGCCGCCATTGGCCCCCGGGCCGCACTTTGAGAACCAATGCTCTATATGATTTAGTTTTTCTCAGTCGCTTTGGTGCTTTTCTCACATCACTATTAACATTTGCACAGCAGTTAGTGCATTTCTCAAAACAACTGCAAACTGCAAAATCTGGTGGATAACCTGCAAAAGCACGTCACATGCTCAAAATGGATAGTCCATTCCTCAAAAGCAAGCATTCATGTCAATGAAACTGCCAGTGTCATCAAAATGAGAAGTCTTGACACCATCGTTTATGAACAAGATAGTCAAATGGCTTTATCGTGTTTTCATTATGACAGTAGTGCTGCCTTGCACTACTCCACTTGCACTACTCCACTTGCACTACTCCACTTGCACTACTCCACTTGTACACTTGCACACTCACACTTTGCAACTTGT
Organism: Alosa alosa; assembly: GCF_017589495.1. NCBI lineage: Eukaryota > Metazoa > Chordata > Actinopteri > Clupeiformes > Clupeidae > Alosa > Alosa alosa. The sequence continues at coordinate 30,595,602 of NC_063194.1, forward strand.
TGTTGTTGTTGTCCTGTTGTCCTGAAAACACTTCTGAACACACTTCTGCTGTTCTTACATAACTTGCACCACTATGCCACTTGCATACTTAGGTCAAACAGAACTACCTCAGCCATTTATTGGCCTGACTTTTGCACTATTATATTGACTGTCTACTGTATGCACAATTGCACAATTTCAACCCAAATTTTGCTGCCTTTATTTCTTCATTGTATGTGCCTTCTTATTTACTTTTTATATTGTTTACTTGAATGTTATGTTTGTCTGTGGACCTAATTGGTAAAATATGTCTTGTCTCCACCGTGGGATAGTGGGAAACGTAACTTCGATCTCTTTGTATGTCTTGACATGTGAAGAAATTGACAATAAAGCAGACTTTGACTTTGACATTGACTTTGTTTATTCTCTCAGTGTTTTCCAATGCAAAAAAAGGTCGGTGACACTACCTGAACATGCTCAAGACAGCACTATACACTACTTTTACAGCCATTTGAAAACTACAGTAAAGTTACACATTGCTGTAATTAGGGGCGTGAGTACAAGACTGAATACGTACATTTTTACTATGCTCTTTGCAATTCTACAGCATTGTGACAGAATTTGATAACTAGTTCAACAATTTTGTATGTAATGACTCAAGCAATGAAATGAAGACTATTAGTTTTATTGGGAACGACTATTCAGCATCCATAAGTATAGCTCATTTTGACTGACATGACATAAGCAAATGATAATGTTATAAAACGGCAGATAATTGTATGAAAGCAACTGAAACATGTCCAAACGCAATTTGCAATTTGTTCAGAGGAAGGAGAAATTGCTACGCTACTATGATGTGCACAAATGACTAAATGTTGTAGAGGTTGAACTAATAGTCATGAGAATTTTCATTCTGATCTGAAAAAAGCACCAAAGCGACTGAGAAAAACTGTAACAACAGTACTTATTCAGCAGCACTCTCACATACACACAGGGGCGTAGCACAAGATCCTGGGCCCCTGCATAGGCAGTCCTGATGGGTCCCCATGTTATGAAATTTAATTAGGAAATTAAAATATCCAGGTAAAATAAAATATATTCCAGACTTCTCAAAGGCCCTCTCTCCCCTTGGGCCCGTATAATCAGTAGTGGTTTTACCCCCAGTCCGACGCCCCTGCATACACGATGAGCTTAATAAATTGATTCATGAACAAATAAATATGTTTTTTAGTCAGGTGGGTTAGGCTCACAGTTGTTTGCTGACCCAGATTAGAGGTGACTCTGAAATGGATTAGTGCTGCATGGGCAGAGCTGAATGTATTTCAGAGTTCAGTGGTTACAATATCAACAATATACAACAGAACACACGGCCGTGCTATCCGGAGCAAACTCAGGAGGATGTTGCGTCAATGCCCATGTCAAGGAGATATTAGAGTTGTTTTCAACTGGGTTGTTTTGTTGTGTATTCACAAACGACGTGCTTGAGTAAGGCTAAAATTAAAGGTTTAGTCTTTAATCACTGGTGCTGCAGTGGTGATTACAGCCCATACGAGTTCAGACCCACGGGTTGGATAGCCAGCGGGCGCTGCTCCTGTTCTGAGATCCAAAGCTGTGATGACGCTCGGCTCCGCTGGCATGATTTAGTGTTTATGCCCCAGTGCACCGTGGGTACTGATTTCCTGTAGTCTTTTGATCTGCAGTGTTGATGGATTGTGGGCTGGACCCAGTCTGTGGTAATAAATATGGGCACTGGGCTTGATGATGGTGTCTGATGAAAAAAAGTGTTCGTAAATTCAGCTGCCGACAGGCGAGTTGAAAGGACTCGTATTCGCTGGTGAGATGAAGGTGGCACACAATGGCAACATAAAAAACAAACAAGAGCCAGAAATCAAAGGCTTGGTTCAGGTGGTGACATGGTGTGTCTTTGCCCCAAGGCAGCACTGTAAACACATTCATTCTTTGAATGTTATTGGCATCCACATTATGGGACACATCATCAGCATAAACTTTTTAGATCAAAAGTAGACACCACTATAACTTCATCAGATGCTAAATAATACTATTATCACCACCTTCATCATCACCATCATCATCGTCATCAACAACAACATCATCTTCATCTTCTGCAAAGTTGTTGCCATCATCGTTGACATCTCACAGCTCTTAAAAATGGCAGCAATCTGGTGCTTCACCATAGAGGACCAGTCATGCAGCAAAAGCAAATTATCAATCTGAGCACACAGATATTTAGGTTTTTATTTTTATTTTAGAATGCTGCAGCAAATGACTAACGTTTCCATGTGGTTACATCTTCATGGAGTCCATGGAAGACAAAGGCGGTAGTGCCCTATTAAGTTCAACTGGGAACACCATTAGGTGTGTAAAGGGGAACACTTATTAGGTGTGTAAAGGGGAACACTATTAGGTGTGTAAAGTGGTGGCTCCTTCACTGAGCCCATGTCATCCCTGGGCCTGCTCTTGTTTGAATCACCCCAGATGTGTTTGTTCCGTTGGTCTCCTCCATGTGTGACACACACATCCAAAACTCCTCTAATCTCTGCTGGACACCTAATCTGCAGTTCCCCCGTTACTAAACCAGTTCATCCTCCTCTACCTGCCTTCATCCTGACACCCACCCATCCATCCATTAATGTGTCTCCCATCCAGGGATTACAGAAATCAAATCCACAATTTTAGATGTGAGTGTGTGTTAGATGTGAGTGTGTGTTAGATGTGAGTGTGTGTTAGAAGTGAGTGAGTGTGTGTGTGTGTGTGCGTTAGATGTGAGTGTGTGTTATGTGAGTGTGCGTTAGATGTGGGTGTGCGTTAGATGTGAGTGTGTGTTAGATGTGAGTGTGTGTGTGTGTGTGTGTGCGTTAGATGTGAGTGAGTGAGTGTGTGTGTCTGTGTGTCTGTGTGTGTGTGTGCGTTAGATGTGAGTGAGTGAGTGTGTGTGTGTGTGTGTCCCAAAAGGGAGCAGGCGGCTGAGTTGAGTGTTTCTGGACACATCCTCTCATCTTAATTAACAAACACAGTGTGTGTAATTACTGCAGCAGAGGAGATTTAATCCTCACACACCCACAGGGCTAAGTGTGTGTGTGTGTGTGTGTGTGTGTGTGTGTGTGTGTGTGTGTGTGTGTGTATGTGTGTGTGTGTGTGTGTGTGTGTGTGTGTGTGTGTGTGTGTGTTTGCGTGTGTGTATGTGTGCGAGAGTGAGGGAATGTGTGTGAATGTGTCTGTGTGTATATACAAGTGTGTGTATGCGCCTGCGTATGCGTGTGTGTGTGTGTGTGCGTGTGTGAGTGTGAGAGCGAGAGTGTGTGTCTGTCCCAGATCTGTGCACAGGGAGCACTTAGAGAAATTCAACCTGTCATCTTTTACATCATCTACTGGCTCAGTCCCTAAATATCCAACTAGGTCACACACACATAGACCCACACCCAGCCAGCCAGACAGTCACACACACACACACACACACACACACACACACACACACACCTGTAAAAACCATATACCCAAATAACCCAAGAGCAAAACAACTGAAACACATACACATCTTACGAGGACACACACACATACCGATGGTTGGGTGTATTGTTAGTGTTACCTGTGGTACGAGGACACACACACACGCACCGATGGTAGGGTGTATTGTTAGTGTTACCTGTGGTCTCTTTCTCTCTCTCTCTCTTGCACTCTCACTCTATCTCTCTCTCCAGGGAAAATGTCCAAAAGTGAATGTGACCTGTTAAGCATACTGTACCTTTCCAAGTAAAAAAGGCTACAGGACACGAGGCGGCCCCCATAGTGACCACTACAGTCCGGTAGAGTTCCCTTCCTCATCGGCCGAAATCTGAGAGGCCCAGACCACAACAGGGTTCTGTTATGAGAGCCCACGGATCATCCTGACCCCTGAATAAACCCATTAACTGAAGCCTGTGATTTGAGGGTCAAGCAAAATTCAATGGGGCATTCAGACTGTCTTGGCACTGTGGGCCAGTTTTGTTTGTTTCGGGTAATGAAAGGGTTGCCTGTGTGTGTGTTTGTTTATGATATTTGATTAATCATGCTTATTTTGATTAATCGTGTGCAGAATTCCAGTCTCAGCTTGATAGAAAGTATTGTGATTGTGCAATTCAAAAAGACACATCCACATTATTGCGTCAGTGACATAAATTTTATTTCTGTTCCCTCGTAAAAGTCTAGCGTCCGTTCATAATGAGGCGAAACGTTTGACTGGCAAAAGAGACCTCGCAAGTGCCATATCCCAGTGTGAGACTACCGCTATTATTTCAGTGTGAGACTACTGACCTCTAGTGACCATTATCCTGTACGACAACGGCGAATCACGTCTTCGGACTGTGATATTTGACTAAATAGGACGTCCCTTTACTTCAAGGAGTTATTATAAGCAACACAGATTGATTCAAGACTTTTTCTCACTCGCCGCACATTAGAATGAGAAATTCAACGTACTTATGTGACTTATTCATTTCGGATGAGTTCTAGTGGGGACATGATAAATACCTTATCTTGAGAACGGTACAGACGTCGCCAGCAGAGGGCGCTCTGTCTTTCTCTTCGTGCAGACAATGCGATGGTAAGCAGAATTGAGAGGCAACAGCATCCAAGGCAGAGGGCGTCGGAGAAGGGAAGATGCGGGTCGCCAATAGCAACAACCATCTTTGAAAAAAAGGGAAAGAAAAAAAATGGATGCTACGTTATGGAAGCCAGTCTGGATATAGGGATGTAGCTTACAGCATGACGCCGCCTTGCAGCTGTCGTTTTCTCGCCTTTCTTTTGTACTTCTACGTGCGGGGAATATCCAGTAAATCCATCGCGGAACATGGAGCACTGGGTGAGTGCGTGCGGGTGGAGAGACACACGGATAGGTGTGACTGGGAGTGGTGGCTTTGACGACTCAGAATCGATAGGCAATTTTAAAACGCTATAGGTTTATGCTAATTTCACTTTCGCACTAGGCTACATCTTTTTCGCTGTACACACTTTGCTTTGCTAAGTTTTTTTAAATGATGATTTTCATCACAAAGGATCGTGGACTTCAGTGGGTACGTGGTCGATACGGAAGGCATTGTCTGTTGATCTCGTTCTTTGATGCAATAAAGGTATATGGGCCATTAATCTAAATATGTCTGTTGCTGTTCGAAAAACTCGTCCACATTGACACATGGAATTGCGTGTTGCGGTATTGTCTGTATCAAACAAAGGTAGACATCAAGCAATTACGACATGCGCATGAAATGATCAAGCGTTTAACACAGATGTCAAATTATAGGCCACCGAGGGATCCCTCCGTGTAATTCACACGCCCAGCCAACGATCTCTGCTGTTTTCGGTTGATAGCTTTGTATGTTGGTCTGCTCATTACGCAAAGCACAACACGAGGTGCATGCCCCCTGCACCTCCTCGGGCGTTAGCGCACACGGTGCACAATGCATGGGTGGCAGCCGCTACAATTATTAATGCAGCTTCGATAGTAGGCTACTACAATGGAGGAGAGTCAGTCGCTTATGCAGACTTGTAAATATGGAATTGATAATCGACCGCGTATCTGACATGTTTTTGTTTTGTCTCGTCTTGTTTTTCTCTCATGTCGGTTGTGTCTCTGCAGAGGTTCAGGTCAGAGTTCAAGTCTTTGACAGCAGTGACCTTTCACCCCTGTCGCACGCCTTCATCGAGGTCCACGGCAACCAAAGCGTCCTGGCTTCCAGCGAGGCAGGAAGTGATGGCATGCTCGTGGTCAACTTCCTTTACCGGCCGGGCACCTTGGTGATCATCACAGCCTCCAAACAGGATTACATCACCAACTCCGTGCCCTGGCATGCCAACCGCATCCCTTGTGAGTGATCCGTTGCCATGCAGATGTTACCCACACTGATGCCAGGCCAGGGGAGTGCAGGGCCAACACAAACTCAGCTCACCCTGCACAGAATGACCAAGAGACAGAGATGTGCATAGATAGGCTCTAATAGATAGATAGATAGATAGATAGATACTTTATTGATCCCCAAGGGGAAATTCAAGAATTTGATAGGATTTTACACTTAGGAGATGAGCTGAAATATGGAATATATTGTTGCATATTAGTTTGATCAGTGGATGAGTGTCAACCTCATCACTTTAGAAAGAGCAGAGAACAGACATAGCCTACAATGAAAAACGAAAATGTTTATGTGCATCATGCAGTCAGTGGCCTATGCTCCAGGACATGGAGAGATAGGCTTAAGTAAGTGCGTCATTCACACACACATGTAAGCATGTGGCTATGTTTGTATATTCGTTGATGCACTTTGTGTGTCAGAGGGTGTAAGAGAGAGAGAGAGATACACAGAGGGAGAGAGAGTGCATATGTGTGTGTGTGTGTGTGTGTGTCTGTACATAATTTGATTGAGTTCCTGGCTATATTCACAAAGGGTGGCATAATTATCTGGCTGGGGTGCCTTTGTGATTGTGGGCTTTACTTCCCAGAGTGCATCACTGACAGGGCATGTGTCTGTGCATCAGTACACACACACACACACACACACACACATGCCGTCACACTCATGCATACATAAAAAGGCACACAGGCCCAAACACACAAGTGCGGCTTCCTCACAGACATATTACATAACACGACAGACCTGAAACATTTATCTGTTCATATATGAGCCTGTTTGCCTTCAGGCTGTGTGCGCCTGTGTGTGTAGCTGTGTGCGCCTGTGTGTGTAGCTGTGTGCGCCTGTGTGTGTGGCTGTGTGTGTGCCTGTGTGTGTGCTGTGTGCGCCTGTGTGTGTCTGTGTGTGCCTGTGTGTGTAGCTGTGTGCGCCTGTGTGCGTGGCTGTGTGCGCCTGTGCCTGTGTGGCTGTGTGTGCCTGTGTGTGTAGCTTTGTGCGTGGCTGTGTGTGCCTGTGCGTGGCTGTGTGCGTGGCTGTGTGTGTAGCTGTGTGCGTGGCTGTGTGCGCCTGTGTGTGGCTGTGTGCGCCTGTGTGTGTAGCTTTGTGCGTGGCTGTGTGCACCTGTGTGTAGCTGTGTGCGCCTGTGCCTGTGTGCGTGGCTGTGTGCGCCTGTGTGTAGCTGTGTGCGCTTGTGCGTGGCTGTGCGTGGCTGTGTGCGCCTGTGTGTAGCTGTGTGTGGCTGTGTGCGCCTGTGCGTAGCTGTGTGCGCCTGTGCGTGGCTGTGTGCGCCTGTGCGTAGCTGTGTGCGCCTGTGCGTGGCTGTGTGCGCCTGTGTGTAGCTGTGTGCGCCTGTGTGCGTGGCTGTGTGCGCCTGTGTGTAGCTGTGTGCGGCTGTGTGCGCCTGTGTGCTGTGTATGCGCCTGGTAGCCTCAGGCGTGGCAGTGTTAGGTGTAGCTGTGTGCGGCTGTGTGCGCCTGTGTGTAGCTGTGTGCGCCTGTGTGCGCCTGTGTGTAGCTGTGTGCGCCTGTGTGTAGCTGTGTGCGCCTGTGTGTAGCTGTGTGCGCCTGTTTGCCTTCAGGCTGTTTCTCTTCTCAGCTGAGCTGCACTTCAGCTGGACAAGGCGCTTAGAGAGCTTCATCAGGATCATATGCCACAGTGCCACATCCAGCACACACACTACACCATGCACAGCTAATGCACACACACTACACCATGCACACACACTACACCATGCACACTACACCATGCACACTACACCATGCACACTACACAATGCACACTACACAATGCACACACACTACACCATGCACACACACACACACTATGCACACTATGCACAGCTAATGCACACAACCTACACCATGCACACACACTACACTATGCACAGCTAATGCACACACACTACACCATGCACACACCACACCATGCACACACACTACACCATGCACACTACACCATGCACACACACTACACTATGCACAGCTAATGCACACACACTACACCATGCACACACACTACACCATGCACACTACACCATGCACAGCTAATGCACAGAACACAGTGATTATATTGGTCTTATAGTCCTCTCTCTCTCTCTCTGCCTCTCTCTTTCCCGCTATCTCTGTCTCTGTCTGTTTCTCTCTCTGTCTCTGTCTCTGTCACCCCCTCCCTCTCTCTATTTCTCCCCCTCTCTCCCTATCCCCTCCCTCTCTCCCTCCTTCTCTCTCTCCCTCCTTCTCTCCCTCCCTCCTTCTCTCTCTCTTCAGTGTATGCATCTGTCAGTCTGTACCTGCTGACTGAGAGGCCAGGCACCCTCATCCTCTATGATGACATCATTCAGGTGTTTCGTGGTTCCCCAGGTAAGCTGGCAGTTGAATGTGACACATGCCCAGTTTAATGACTAATGCAGATGCACCGTACGGGCTCATGCTGTGTTCACAGTGTGGTAGTGCAAAAGAAATAGAGAAGATTATTTTAATATCATTCACATGATACCTTTAGCTCTATATGCATAATACAGCATTGACAAACAACTATATTACATATTGCTAAAATAGCACGTCATTATTTGCAGCATTATTAGTGTATTAAGTAAATAGCATAGGTAATTATGTCTGTAATAGGATGTAATATAGGTAATTGTATGTAATATGATGTAGTATATATAAGTATGTATGTAATATTATGTATTAGAAAACAGATAGATCCGGTCTTTGATTATGATTGGTTGAATCGCGTTCGATGCCGCTGTATATTTTTCCGATATAGCACGGCTGAGACCGCATTTCGTTCTATATTATTATAAAATGGATAGTTCCTTGATTATGATTGGTTGAATCGCATTCGATGCCGTTGTATATTTTTCGTTATAGCACGGATGAAACCGCATTTCCTTCTATATTAATGCGCTTAGAATGCATAACGGTAAGATACAAATTTTAAAGTTGCTGAGCAACAGTTCTGATAAGAATCTACTAGAGGTGGAGCTATTCTATGGGGACTCCGTGGAAGAATGGACATTTGTAGATGAAATAGCTTTTAAATTTCATGATTATTTGTTTATTTTGTATAAATTTGTAATGTCCTATATGTTGTAGCTGTTTTATAAAAGCAATAAGCCTTGAGAGGCCGTTCTATATCGTGAATATAGCACAGCTGAGGGTTGTTTAACGGCACTCAGCTTCGCTTCACTCGCTTTGTGCCTAACAACACCCCTCAGCTGTGCTAAATTCACGATATAGAACGGCCTCTCAGGGCTTATTGCTTAAATATAGGTAATTATGTATGTAATATGATAGGTAATTATGTATGTAATATGATGTAGTATAGGTAATTATGTATGTAATATTATATAATATAGGTAATTATGTATGTAATATGATAGGTAATTATGTATGTAATATGATGTAGTATAGGTAATTATGTATGTAATATGATGTTGTATAAGTAAGTATGAATGTAATATGATGTAATATAGGTAATTATGTATGTAATATTATATAATATAGGTAATTACCGGTATGTTTGATGAAAGCAGCAGTAATAGTGGCTGTGGAGATGCATGGGCATCCTCTAGTCATGGCAGAGACTGTTTGTGAGCAGATTGTCAGTTGAATATTCAAACAGGCAAAGTCCTCTGCTGATGATCATCCGCCACGACAGGGCTGGGCCTGTTCATAACACTCATACACTCCAGCCCACAGTGGCTCATACACTTCAACCCACAGCAGCTCATACACTCCAATACACAGCAGCTCATACACTCAGCAGCTCATACACACAGCAGCTCATACACTCCAATACACAGGAGCTCATACACACAGCAGCTCATACACTCCAATACACAGCAGCTCATACACTCAGCAGCTCATACACTCAGCAGCTCATACACACAGCAGCTCATACACACAGCAGCTCATACACTCCAATACACAGCAGCTCATACACACAGCAGCTCATACACTCCAATACACAGCAGCTCATACACTCAGCAGCTCATACACTCAGCAGCTCATACACACAGCAGCTCATACACACAGCAGCTCATACACTCCAATACACAGCAGCTCATACACTCCAATGCACAGCAGCTCATACACTCCAATACACAGCAGCTCATACACTCCAACCCACAGCAGCTCATACACTCCAATGCACAGCAGCTCATACACTCAGCAGCTCATACACACAGCAGTTCATACACTCCAATACACAGCAGCTCATACCAACAGCAGCTCATACACTCCAATACACAGCAGCTCATACACTCCAACCCACAGCAGCTCACACACTCCAATACACAGCAGCTCATACACTCAGCAGCTCATACACTCCAATGCACAGCAGCTCATACACTCAGCAGCTCATACACTCCAATACACAGCAGCTCATACACTCCAGCCCATAGTGGCTCAGAACTCTCAGTGGGGTAGGCAACGCTCAGAGACTAGGGCTACAGTCAGACTTCATACACACTGAGGTGAAATGATTCCTATGAATAATCATGGACATATGACATATAAATTGCTTGAAGAAGTCATGAGCAACATCAGTAGAAAAGAACTGTGGAATGACAATCTGCCCAGGGTACAGTCTGTCTGCCCCATCTGCCCGGGGTATAGTCTGTTTGCCCCATCTGCCCGGGGTACAGTCTGTTTGCCCCATCTGCCCGGGGTATAGTCTGTTTGCCCCATCTGCCCGGGGTACAGTCTGTTTGCCCCATCTGCCCGGGGTATAGTCTGTCATGGTCAGCCGTTCCTGCTTCGCCGTGGTGCTATTTTTGTCTCGAATTTCACACCTTGTCTTTTCCCTCTCTTCTCTCGGCACCTGATCCGACCCCGGCTTTGCTTGTTTGGTTTCTCTCTCTTTCTTTCACTCTCTCTCTTTCTATCATTCTCTCGATCTCTCCTTTCTCTACCCATGTTCCACCTTCTCTCTCTCTCTTTCTATCATTCTCTCGATCTCTCCTTTCTCTACCCATGTTCCACCTTCTCTCTCTCTCTTTCTATCATTCTCTCGATCTCTCCTTTCTCTACCCATGTTCCACCTTCTCTCTCTCTCTTTCTATCATTCTCTCGATCTCTCCTTTCTCTACCCATGTTCCACCTTCTCTCTCTCTCTCTCTTTCTGTCTCTCTCTTTCCCCCCCTCCGTCCAGGGCCGTTGTGCAAACCATAGTGTGTGTGTGTGTTTGCAGGGGCGTTGTGCAAACCATAGTGTGTGTGTGTGTTTGCAGGGGCATTGTGCAAACCATAGTGTGTGTGTGTGTGTGTGTTTGCAGGGGCGTTGTGCAAACAATAGTGTATGTGTGTGTGTGCATGACCCCCAGAATGGCTTTAACTTGGCCTTTGTTTCATTCTGTCACATGAAATGATAAAATCATATAGTCACGTAGACTACACACTGTTGTTCATTCATTCAAAAATAGCTTACTGGTGCCTATAGCCTAAAAATATTTTGCAGTGTAGGCTAAAACCCTTCAGGCAAACAAGTTTTTTTTTTTCTGTTTACCAGTAGGCCTATAGCCTATGTTAAGCTAACTCCACAAGGAGACACAACTAGTAGCCTAGCCTAATGTCATAGTAATTGCATTGGATGGTTGCTAGGCTACTTGCAGGGTTAACAGAGAGTTCATAGCGATCTTGGATAATATATTCCATTTGCAGTTGTTGCCCTTAGAGCTACTGAAAACACTACGCCAGTCAGCTTTCCATTGTTACTCCTGACAAACCCTATGAGCTTAATACATACAGTTGTGATTAGGCTACCCTGGGCTAATTTAATGAAAGCTAACTAACTAATTCATGTGTGTCAAATATTTATCCATAATCTTGATTTAGGAAGTCAGTCTCTTTCATTTATGGAGGCTAGAGCTCTGTTGTTACCTGTCTATTTCCCTGCACCGTGCTGCCTGCCTGATTTGCTAAAGTCCCGCTAAGTTCCGCCTATTGAAGAGAGATCAGCCAATAGCCAGTTCAGAACCAGCACCAGCTCTCCAACAGCTAAATGCAGCTGCCTAGGGAGACCCGAGAGAGAGATGACTGGATGACATGTTAGCTGCCGTCTGATTAGCTAATAACAATGCGTTGAAATGAAAAATGAAAATCTTGTAATTTTGGGCAGGCGGGCCTCTTCACATGCCCAACGGCACTGCCTCCGTCCCATCCTCTCTGCTGCTCTCTTTCATTCCTCCTGCCATTCTGCCATTCTTTTTTCCACATATCTCTTCTCTTTTCTCTTCCCTCCCTCTCTCTCCCCTCTCCTCTCCCTCCTTCTCTCTCTCCCTAACTCCCTCTCACTATCTTTTCTCACCTTTCTCTCTCTCTCTCTCTCTCTCTCTCTCTCTCTCTCCCAAACTTCTGTGTCCCATTCACACCCCTCTGTTGTTGTTGAACCCTCAGTTCATTCTCCTGACAGATCCATTTCCAGCCTCTGTCTCCATAGCAACAGCTGCCGTTCTTCTTGCTCATCTCCATTGGGAACTTTTTTGGGGCGTCTTATCAAATAAACCAAACCACTGACACACAGCAAACCCATTTCATCAACAACCTCTGAGACGAACACACATATGATCTAAGATGCAAAAAGGGCTGTTGAGGTACATTGTTTGACTGTGGTTGGCAGTTTCTAAAAGAAGGGTTTGGTTTTATGGTTCAAACCACATCAGGTTCACTGAAGAAAGGTGTGAAAACAGGAACATGAATAGAAGAAGATCTCTGGCCATTCATGAGAAATATATGGATTATAATTGTTTGTTTTCATGTTACAAAATGTGAAAAACATGTGGGCCCCAGAAAAACAGCATTGTGTGTTTTTATCACAAAAATTACTATTAGAGCTGGCAATTGACATACCTCTGGAGTTAGACACACTTATGCATCTCACACCAACACACATAAAAAAAAAACATTTAATCCAGTACAGTTTACCCCAAAATTACTTCAAATATGAAATGTATATATCAAATATGGTTGGTGATCATTTTTGGAATGGTTACAATTTATTTCCTACATACTGGTCCTTTAAGGGTTAAGTAGAGGGAACAAGTATTACCCAGAGTGCCCGTCTCGTCCTGATGGTCCCCGTCCACCTGTGGTCTGTGTGGCAGGGGTGAGAAACCAGCCTCGGGTCCAGCTGCAGAGGCGATCGCTGGCGCTTAACTCTTCCTACGCCGACGTGTCGGCAGTCCTCACCACCACCATGGCGCATGACGAGCTGGCCAGCTTCCCTTACCTGCTGGGGGTGGAGGTCAACAGCACAGGTGAGAGTCTGGCACGTACAGATGGTTAGCACACACAGGTGATGCTCAACAGTGCAGGTGAGAGTCTGGCACGTACAGATGGATAGCACACACAGGTGATGCTCAACTGCACAGGTGAGAGTCTGGCACGTACAGATGGATAGCACACACAGGTGATGCTCAACAGCACAGGTGAGAGTCTGGCATGTACAGATGGATAGCACACACAGGTGATGCTCAACAGCACAGGTGAGTCTGGCACGTACAGATGGATAGCACACACAGGTGATGCTCAACAGCACAGGTGAGTCTGGCACGTACAGATGGATAGCACACACAGGTGATGCTCAACAGCACAGGTGAGTCTGCCACGTACAGATGGATAGCACACACAGGTGATGCTCAACAGCACAGGTGAGTCTGGCACGTACAGATGGATAGCACACACAGGTGATGCTCAACAGCACAGGTGAGTCTGGCACGTACAGATGGATAGCACACACAGGTGATGCTCAACAGCACAGGTGAGTCTGGCACGTACAGATGGATAGCACACACAGGTGATGAAGAAGCACAGACAAATCCAGACGTGAGATGTGAGAAGAAAAGACAGAGAGACTAAATGACTAAAGATTAAAGACTGCCAACTTTTGTGCCTCTTTTACCTCTGTGTGTGTATGTGTGTTTGTGAATGGTATGTGTGTATTTGGTGTGTGTGTGTGTGTGTTTGGTGTGTGTGTGCTTGCCTGCATGTGTGCGTATGTGTGTATTCCATGTCCAGGAGGGGAGAGTGGCTGGATGGAGCTGACGGCGGTGGCAGCGGTGAGCGCCCAGCTGTTTGACCGCGAGGGCCGAGCCGTGCCGGTCACAGAGTCGTTCCACATGTCCATCCCGCTGCCCACCGACTCACGCCTCCGCAGCCCCACCAGCATACCTGTGTGGGTCTACCACAGCACGACAGGTAAACACACACATTAGCACAGCACGACAGGTAAACACACACTAGCACAGCACGACAGGTAAACACACACACTACCACAGCACGACAGGTAAACACACACACTAGCACAGCACGACAGGTAAACACACACTAGCACAGGTAAACAGGTAAACACACACTAGCACAGCACGACAGGTAAACACACACACTACCACAGCACGACAGGTAAACACACACACTAGCACAGCAAGACAGGTAAACACACACTACCACAGGTAAACACACACTACCACAGCAAGACAGGTAAACACACACTAGCACAGCAAGACAGGTAAACACACACTACCACAGGTAAACACACACTAGCACAGCAAGACAGGTAAACACACACTACCACAGGTAAACACACACTACCCCAGCCAGACAGGTAAACACACACTACCACAGCAAGACAGGTAAACACACACTAACACAGCCAGACAGGTAAACACACACTACCACAGTTAAACACACACTAACACAGCAAGACAGGTAAACACACACTACCACAGCCAGACAGGTAAACACACACTACCACAGCAAGACAGGTAAACACACACTACCACAGGTAAACACACACTACCACAGCCAGACAGGTAAACACACACACTAACACAGCAAGACAGGTAAACACACACTACCACAGCCAGACAGGTAAACACACACTACCACAGGTAAACACACACTACCACAGCAAGACAGGTAAACACACACTGCCACAGGTAAACACACACTACCACAGCAAGACAGGTAAACACACACTAACACAGCCAGACAGGTAAACACACACTAACATAGGTAAACACACACACACTACCACAGCAAGACAGGTAAACACACACTAACACAGCCAGACAGGTAAACACACACTAACACAGACACGAACACAGGTAAACGCACACTAGCACAGGTAAACACACACTAACACAGGTAAACACACACACAACCACAGGTAAACACACACTAACACAGCCAGACAGGTAAACACATACTAACACAGGTAAACACATACTAACACAGGTAAACACACACACTAACACAGGTAAACACACACTACCACATGTAAACACACACACAACCACAGGTAAACACACACACAACCACAGATAAACAAACACTAACACAGGTAAACACACACACTAGCACAGCAAGACAGGTAAACACACACTAACACAGGTAAACACACACTAACACAGGTAAATACACACACAACCACAGGTAAACACACACTAACACAGGTAAACACACGCACTAGCACAGCAAGACAGGTAAACACACACTACCACAGGTAAACACACACACTACCACACTACCACACTACCACACTACGACACTAAGCTCTAGTCCTGGTGTTGCAGGTGTGTGTGTACTGTATGTGTGTGTGTGTGTGTGTGTGTGTGTGAGAAAGTGTATAGTCCACTAAGCTCTAGTCCTGGTGTTGCAGGTGTGTGTGTGTGTGTGAGAGAGAGTATGTATAGGCCACTAAGCTCTAGTCGTGGTGTTGCAGGTGTGTGGCTGAGGAATGGGACAGGCTACATTAAGAGAGAGGGTTCCCAGCTCACCTGGGAGTTCATGGCCTCCAAGCTGGGATACTGGGTGGCGGCTTTCCCCTCTACTGCAGGTAAACCTTCTCTCTCGCTCTCTCTCTCTATCTATCTATCTATCTATCTATCTCTCCCTCTCTTTCTCTCTATCTTCTTCCCTTCTCTCTCTACATCCCTCCATCCCTGACTCCCTATACTGCAGGTAAACCTGCTCTCTCTCTCTCTCTCTCTCTCTCTCTCTTCCTCTTCCTTTATCTTCATCCCTTCTTACCCTTTCTCATTTTCTCTCTGCTCCTTTTCCCTCCACCTCTCTTGATGTCTGTCAAATGTTTCTCTAATGACTCAGTTCATGAATAAATAATCAGTAATGGGCAATTAGCATGATTGGGAGCAGTCAATCTGACCAATCAATCTGACAATTTTGTCTCAATTTGTCTCAATTTGTCAATCTGACAAATCTGACCACACACAGATCACTCCACAGAAATAATTTCTCATCATTTATTAAGTGTTAAGAGGATAACCCCTTGAGATGAAGCATCTCGTTTTCGAATCTGACCGCACATCAGCTCTGGTCTAGCCTCTCACTAGCTCCAGATCTAAATCTAGAGGTGGACGATGTCGGAGAAAAGTTTCAGCTGCAGTTTGTGGGTCAATAATATACTATTGTTAAGGTATACAGGAACTGTAGCTGACCAACCTGTGCAGTTAGTAGTCCTAGCCCTGCCCCTCACCGGCTGGGGTGGTGCTTGTGTTGTGCAGGGTCCGGCCTGGGTCACCCGGGACTGCGGGACATCACAGCCTACCACACGCTCTTCCTGCTGTCCATCCTGGCCTCGCTGGCCCTGCTCGTGCTCGTCCTGCTCTGTGTGCTCCTCTACTACTGCAGGTAAGGCAGCGGGAGCTCAGGGTGTGTGTGTGTGTGTGTGTGTGTGTGTGTGTGTGTGTGTGTGTGTGTGTGTGGAAGGGAGCGGGAGCTCAGGGTGTGTGTGTGTGTGTGTGTGTGTGTGTGTGTGTGTGTGTGTGTGGGAGGTAAGGGAGCGGGAGTTCAGGGTGTGTGTGTGTGTGTGTGTGTGTAGGTAAGGGAGCGGGAGCTCAGGGAGTGTGTGTGTGTGTGTGTGTGTGTGTGTGTGAGCATGTGTGTGTGTTTGCATGTGTGTGTGTGTGTGTGTGTGTGTGTGTGTGTGTGTGTGTGTGTGTAGGTAGGTAAGGGAGCGGGAGCTCAGGGTGTGTGTGTGTGTGTGTGTGTGTGTGGAGGTAAGGGAGCGGGAACTCAGGGTGTGTGTGAGCGTGTGTGTGTTTGTGTAAGAATGTGTGTGTTTGTGTGTGTGTGTTTGTGTTTGTGTGTGTGTGTGTGCGTGTGTGTGTGTGTGTGTGGGTAAGGGAGCAGGAGCTCAGGGTGTGTGTGTGTGTGTGTGTGTGTGTGTGTGTGTGTGTGTGTGATTGTGTGTGTGTGTGTGTGTGTATGTGTGAGTGTGTCGGTGTGTATGAGTGTGTGTGTAATGTGCAAGTCTGCAGCCAGTCTGGAATTAGAGCTTTCCGAAATCTGATTCTTAAATCATAAGTGACAGGATAGAAATGAATGACAATGATTATTATGATGAAGATTTTATGTACTTGATGTCTGATGGCTTGCTCCCCCTCATGTTGTGCTTGTAGGAGGCGTTGTCTGAAGCCGCGTCGTCAGCAGGGGAAACTCCAGAGCTCTGCGGCTCTGAACGGCTCGAGGCGAGACCAGGGCACGTCCATGTCCCGCCTAAACCTCATCTGCGGCGGGCACGCCGAGCCAGGCACGTCCAGTGGCGACCAGGACGCTATCCGGTCCGACGCGTCGCCCTCCAGAGACCACAAGAGCGCCCGCGACGAGTTCTCCAAGCACGTGCCAGCGCACAAGCTGCGCCACTCCAAGAGCAAGGGCCCCAAGGGGGGGGCGAAGGGCGAGAGCTTCCCCATGAAGGTGCACCGCGCCACGGAGACCGTCTCGCTGGAGCCCCCTGTCATCCGCGACGAGTACGGACGCGTCTACGCAGCCGGCGAAGACAAAGACGCGGAATACCACCGGAGAAACGTCGCCAACGACAACCGCGGGTACACCTCGGAGCCGCCGTCTCCGCCGCCCGACAAGCCTCCGGAATATTCCCAGCTGTCCCAGGCGGCCGACCACCTGGCCCGACCCACCTCCCTGAACACCCAGCCGGGCCAGATCATCTTCTGCAGCTCGCTGGACCAGATGAAGGAGAACATCTACCGCAGCATGGTCCCCACGCTGGTCATCCCGGCCCACTACATGCGCCTGTCGTCCGAGTTTGGCTCGGGAGAAGCGGGCAAAGATGGTCAGCCCGCGTCGGAGCGGGACAAGGAAGCGCAGGGAGGAGCCAGCGGCGGGGGCCACCAGGGTCAAGGGTCGCATCAGCAGGCCCAGCAGGGAGGCTCGTCGTCGCCGGACGACTCGGAGGGCAGCAGCTGGGCGTCCACGGGGCCGGGCGGCTCGGTCCACATCCCGGTGCTGTTCAACGACTCCACCATGGCACAGATGAACGGCGAGCTGCAGGCGCTGACGGAGAAGAAGCTTCTGGAGCTCGGCGTGAAGCAGCACCCGCGCGCCTGGTTCATCTCGCTGGACGGCCGCGCCAACGCCCACGTGCGCCACTCCTACATCGACGTGGGCTCCGCCGACCTCGCCGGACACCACGCCATGGGGCACGCGTCCTCGCACTCCACGCCCACCACACTCTCCACGTCCACCCACAACACGCAGCCCAGCAGCAGCAGCAAGGACTGCAGCCCCGACACCCTCTCCCAGGAGAGCCAGGACCGCAAGCCCCTCTCCTCCGCCGCCTACTCGTCCGCCCAGCGCAAGAGCAAGGACAGCGGGAGGGACGAGCGCTCGGGCACCGGGCATCGCAAGGGTCACGGCAGCGGCGGCGTCGGCGGGGGCGGGGTCAAGCCCTACTCCAAACTGGCCTATCAAGACGCCCTGGAGCTGAGTGGGGGTGTGGCCCGCATGGGGGCCAGCTCTCCGCTGGAGAACCCGCTGACGCCGCTGCTGGACGAGGGCCCGGACGATCCCCGGGGGTCACCCGTCGCCCGTAAAGGTCGCAGCCGTGGCAACAGCTCGCGCAGCAGCAACAACAGTGAGTCGCGGCGCGATTCCGTCACCAGTCCCGAAGACGACCCTGACGACAAGGACGGGAACAAGAAGAGTCCATGGCAACGCACGAGGAGAGGCCGCTCATGGTGTTCCACCCCAAGAAATAAAACCTCGCCATGGAGACAAAAGGTCAATCTGGGGTCACTTTTGGCATTTAATCTTCTCTCTTGTCGCTGATGAGACCAAGCCACAAAGAGAAACTGGACTTTTTCTGAAGCCTTGAGGTGAAGTCAACACAAGCACAACTAATCCACTACTAATCCACTACTAATCCATTACCCAACTATAAGGTCCAAAAGAAGAAGCTTCAGGAAACGTTCACAGTCAGCCATCAAGATTTTGGAAACATCCCAACCACATTCCCCCTCTTTCAGGCTAGTCCTACTCTTCCCTTTTTGATGTTCACATCCACCACAATGAAGCACAAAATGGAAGCTGTTTCTCCTCGCATCAGGAAATGCAAACGCATCTCAAAGGCTACTTTGTTTCACTGGTCCAGCGGTGTTTTAATCAACGGTGACTAAACATGGCCATTAGTGGTGACCCTCACAGACAAGTGGTGTGGAAGCCAGAGGATCTTGTTGTTCTGGAGAAGACTGGAGAAGATTTTTCATTTGTTTTGGGAAGACCCACGTTTGAAATACATAATTGAAATGCAGTATAATATATAGCTATCCCCAAAAAACACTCCTCCTCTAAACATGTACACAGCATCCCATGACAAGATGTTGACATTGTTTTGTCTCTGTGTGCCTAAGTGCATATTTGTGTTAATTCGTTGTAGTTGCTTCATATCATTTTGGTACACACCTCAATCACCAATATAGGTGTCTGTATTTATTGAGAATTATATTTGAATGGTATTTAACAGAATTCAATTCTACAGTCTCACAGAAGAGTCTTTGATTTTGCCATGTGTTTTGGGCAGAGCTGAGTTGTCTGTGACTCTTTGAGGTTGTCTTATACTTTTTTGAGGTTGTCACTTTTCCTGTTTGAAATGTAGCTGGTTGCAGCGTTAGTGTTATATCAGTCTGTGAGTCCTGTCCACTTGCAGATGATGGATAGAAGTATGACAGAAAGTGCTCAAAGCTCCTGGGACAAATCCTGAAGGTGGTTCCAGTGGAGACCCAGATAGATCTGTTAAACAGGTCTGGTCCTGTTTTACGCAAGATCTGTTCCAGAGTAGAGAAGCTAGACAGACTGTGTGATGCAGGTGGAACTCGCAATTTTTGTTTTTGAAAGAGGAACACTTCTAGACTAATGTAGTTTTTAAGAGGAACACTTCTAGACTAATGTAGTTTTTAAGGGATTGGATTGGTACATAGAAAGAGAGTGTGTCAGTGCCATTGAGACGTTTTGGCATGAAGATGGATTTTGTGTTCTATCTCATTTGATTATATTTTCAAGTTCTGGAAAAAGTAAACAAATATATTGCAATCACATGAAACTGAACTGAGATGCTTAAAATGCAGAAGATTCATAAGGAGCATCAGCTTTCCCCTGTTGCATCAAAATGACTCTCAAGTCTCTCAAGTGTTTTGACAACACAAATGGCAGGCAACACCTTTCAAAAGATTTTGTACTTTAATTAATCTCTCATATTCACAGACAACCTTTCTTACGAGTTAATTAGCTCAGAGCATTTATCGCAAACTTCCTTGTCACTGATTTGTTTGCTTGGAGATGCACGTCCATAATGGACCCTACAGTTTAAAAGATGAATGTATAAACATGAAACCAATCCAAACGCCCCCGCCTGGCCACTGCTCTCTCTGGAAGTGCCTTGGTCCCACGCCCAGGCTGGAGGGACTGGCACGGGCATGGGGACAGGCGGCCTCCCTGACGAGGCGGGGAGAGGAGGCACGAGGAGAGGACAACCACCTTCTGCACTTAAGACACGCGTTCAACAGATAGGATGTGTCGTTGCTGTCGTGGTACAGAGACAGTAGCACATTGGCTATGTGTGGCTACTGAGGCAAAGAATGGCTAACATATACCGATACAACTGATCACAGTGTGCCACACTAATGCAAATGCAAACAATCAGTGTAATGTTCGTCTTTATAACTGAGCTGAGTGACACTGTACGGTTTATATTTACATTGTGACAAGGGATAGGCAAACTAAAGTATGGCCCAACATTTTATTTATTATTATTAGACAAAAACCTTGCTATGATGTATCTGGATCGATGAGTACAGTGCAACAAGCATACACAAGTATTAGTGTAAAATATTGCTTTGTAACTTGATTGGTTACCCTGCACGCGATAATCTATTTACTTCAAGGGGTGACAAAGCGGTATGCAATTGAAAGAATGACAAAGCTGTTTTTGCCATATTGTAGCTTTTGGTTGGACCTGGTATTGATGTAGATAGCAGATGACTGTGTGCATTCAGTGGAGCTGGGCCAGATGTGGGCCACGTCTGGGCCGGAGGTGGTTCAAAGCTAGCTGCTGTCTGGGGTATAGATGTGCTCAGATGTGCCCTTTGACCTCTGTGTCACAACACTTAGCAATTGTGTGCAAAGATTCTAGAGCGGAGCGTAGCGCTTTAGAGTCTTTTATTGTGAGTCTCATGAATCGAATGGGGCGGAAAATGCGAACTGGTAGGAACACGCTTTGCTGTTCTGGGATTCTGTGTATATGTATCATAGATTATATGTGCATGATATAGGCCACTGTGCATAGAGTAGCATTTGATCATCAGGCATCGTTATGTGGTGGAAACATTCTTCTGCATGCTGGTGGAGACCACAGTCACGTCACATCAGCACTGAGTTCAGTTGCCCAAGTACTGAAATGTCCCCAAGTACTGAAATGTCCCCAAGTACTGAAATGTCCCCAAGTCAAGATGCCAAGTTGAAGTGGAGGAGTCCTTCTGAAGCCATTGATTCCTTTCCCTTCCTCCCTCACTCTCTGTCACACGTTAAGGGCAACACCTTCAGACATTTTAAGTTCGACGTTGTGTGCTTCTGAAGACTAATGTCGATATTCATCACTGCCAATTACATTTCAGTACTGTGAACTCCATGTGGATCCTTTCCAGATGTTTACTCTGCTCTTCTGGTTGTTTATTCCTCTGATTGTTTACTCTCTCCTCTCTTTCTTTCTCTCTCTCTCACTATCTGTTTCTTCCTTCCTTCTCTCTGTTGGTGCTCAACCTGCAGGGCTGTGTGAGGTATAAACACACCCTTTGATAATCATCTTAAATGCAATATGTCACCTAAACGGATGACTTTGTTGAACTTCACCGTGGATGCTTTTATGGGTAACATTGGGGAGGGGGGCTGGACTGTACTTCACTTGTAATCTCGACTGTAGCTGGTAGCGTAAGTAGTCTGAGGATTTGCTTAAGGAGATCTGCTGAATTTCTAACAATCATTTCTTACCTGGAATGGATGGAGAGCCAGCACTGTGTCTGAGAACATCTCAGAACCCCAACCTCTTCCTGGAAGGCTTTTCAGCCAGCTCACATGTTTCCGGTGGAATGTCAGCTGTGTTGTAGGGGCTATTGTGTTAGTGTACCTGTTTACACAGACCCGGCTCGGTGTTGGACAGAGTTAAGTTGAATAAGGAGCTGCACATAAGTTGGACATAAATAACATACTTATCGTCCCAGTGAGAACAGAAGGGGCAGAATATGACAGAAGGTGCCGTAACAACACAGCTGACGCTCCACTGGAGACATATGAGCTGTCTACAGAGCCCTCTGTGACATATAGTCCATTCCCTCAGAGCTACAGGATGGAGTGCAGATGATTGAGGAAGCTCACAGTGTGGTAATAACTATGGGCACCTGGGTCTGGCCCAGTAGCCCTGGCCTGGAATCCAGCCATGATTCTGGAATCCACCCATGATTCTGAAAGCTGGATGATGCTGTAATATCAGCTTTCACTATGATTATGATGATGGTCTTGGATAAACCCCATTTCCCAACCCAACAAATCTGCATCAGTGGCAGGGAGCTGTCAAAATAAAAAGATTTTGTAATTCCTAAAACCAGACTGACAAAGTAGAAGGGCATCCAATATTGTTAAAAACAAACAAACACATAATCCCATGTTATGACCTCAGAGTTAAAACAATCGTGGTCATTTTACATCAAAACCTCTTTTGATATTTGAATCAAATGAACCATCATTACTAGAAATTAACTATGTTACAGTCAAACTGCTTCACTACAATTTGGGCTCTCTCACACACACACACACACACACACACACACACGATTTGCACGTCAGTGTGGGTCCGTCTTGTAGCCTTGACCCACCACTGCACGCTCCATCCCACAAAGGTGGTACAATGCCACCCATTGAATTTCTAAAGCACTCTACACTGTGTTTTGCTATAGCTGAATTGAGCTATAATAATGAGTATAATGAATATGCTTCTATCACATTTATTAGTCTGAGGCAAAGTGAGCAGAAAAAAACACTTACAGACCTCAAAATGCTCCCCACTGGAAAATAAACAAAAGACATTTTAAGGGTTCATTATCACAAAGTTCAACATAGACAGGCATCTCATGGAGTGGCTTGGGCTTTACTTCCACCAACTCTGAGAATGATTGACAGGCAATCACTTGAAATCCCCTGTATTGTTCTCCCGATGACTGACAGCTCCTTCACCTTGTCCACACAGTGTACATTGTTCAACTATGTGATGTGGTTGCGGGTGACCTTGTTTCCCAGTATGTAAGTAGGTTTGGTTGGATGGCATTTTCATACTCTGTTGTTGTGGCTATTGTTTGCCTAAAAAATTCAGGACAAAAAATTAGCCATTTCACTTGACTGGTTGGCTTAAAGTAATGGGATTCTATTGAAATTTTAAGTGAGAAGATAAAATAAATAAATTCATTGATAAGCATTCAGTGAAAACTATATAGCCTAATTGTTTGTAAAAAAAATATGATATAACTTATGACATTTGATTCTGTACATTCATAAAAAAAATAAAACAAATTTGTTTACACTTATTTTATTGGCTTTTCTTTTCGAGGATCTACATCATGACATGAACAGAAGAACATTCATGATGACTAGCAGAAGTGAGGTAAGTCTCAAGTCAAGACAGAGATGTCCCAAGCAAGTCAAGTCTTACTAAGGCCAAGTCGAGTCCAAGTCCAAGTAATTTTTTTCGAGTCCTAAACAAGTCACTCTCATATTATGCAAGCGCATATTAATGTCATCAATCATGTTTTCTATCATACTTTACATATTAAAGTAGGCCTATATAAAAGTTGAGTAGGCCTACTCAGACTTGCATAGCCAATGAATGAGCAGGGGCTCTCTGTCTCAACCCAGTCCAATGCTCAGGGGTAATCACATGACTCCAGAAGAGCATCATGTGATTCCATTATCAGCTGCTACAGTCGCCTCGCCAGTCATTCTATATCAGCTAGCCACATAGACTATACAGGATCCCTTAATTTTTACGCGTTAAGCTCCTTTTTTGTTCGTGGTACCACATTCAAAGGTAAGAAATACGGATCGACTCAACATGCCATGTCACTACAGAAATCATAAGTGGTCAGTTAAAGTAAAACATTATAGGGGATACTTGCTAATAAGTTAGCTAGCTTTTTGCAAGCGAAGCGAAGAGAGACTGACTATTGTTATTTGGTGGCTGGTTCACATTTACATGAGAATATGTAAAGATGCACTTGTTTTGCAGACGTAGCGGATAAATACTTACTCTTGACATTTAAAAAGGCGACGGTTTCTGGTAAACAGGAAATCACAGGTTGCAGCTTGTTTAGAATAAAAAGAACAACACTTTTCTGTTTATAAACACGTGAACCAAAAGTAATTTGCTTGCTCGATCGCCTCGGTATTAATTGGGCTAAACAAGTAGATCATGTAAGTCATTTCCTCCTGGGAAAAGTAAACTGACAACACAATGATATTACTGTTAGCCTGGCTAGGACAATCTTAGGCGGTGCTGTGAGCCTGTTTTTTCATGTGAAGTTACTGGTTAACTTAACCGTAACCTACTTAAGTTATAAGGCATGATCATGTCAGACGTCGAACGCATGGGCGTTTTGTTACAATGTAACACGTTCTAAGGAACTTTAGCCTTGGCTGTGCAATTAAAGGTCATATTGAATTTGCAAATGTTTCAGGTTGGCAAATGGGAACAGAATGTGTTTAGATGTGTATGAATCACTCCTCAGTTGTCAAGTAGCTTGCACAAAGCAAACATGTAACGTTAAACACAGCAGTCAAGTAGCTTGCACAAGGCAAACATGTAACGTTAAACACAGCATGCACAAGTGTTGGTAACATCAGATGAAATCAGATGACCGGCTACTTTTGCTCACACGCAGCTGCTTGGCTGAGTTTCTGTATGGACTCAACCTATATATGAGATTGTTATTTGTGTGTATATTTTGTGCAAGGAAATTGTGAAAACACCTTACAGCTATAGGCCTACATTGTAGTTGCTGAAGAGAGATTTTAAGTTACTCTATCACAGTACAGTCCCTCAGGTTATTGAAACGAATAACTAAGCAAAGTAAACTTTTAATGTTACATTTTTGGGGAGAATGAAAAAAGAAGAAAAAAGTACTAGGTCCAAGACTGACAAAAAATATGATTTTTTTTCTCCTCCAAAATGCTTGCATTTGCCAAAAACTGCTCAGATTTGAATTTGGTTAAACTGATAGCACATGAATTAAATAAAAGCCTATGGTACAATGGGTGTTTTCCTCAAATCTGGCATAATTTCCTCTTTACTGACACTGGGTCCTGGGCTGTTAGGGTTTAATGTATCATATTATTTTGAAAGAGAAAGAAAACATGAGTGAATGTCATCAGTTGCTCACTAATCTAGAAACTCAGGCCGTTTGCTCTGTTACCCTCTTGTACAATAACCCCCCTCCCCTCACTTTGATGCTTGCAGAGTAAGAGAGTGGAGTATGCCACACTTCAGAGCATCTTAAGAAGCAAACATAGTACACCTTCTTCTGGCTGGAATCCCTCTCCTTGCTGAGGGTAAAAAACACAGAACTCACGGTGAGTGTACACATCTGCTTCACCTCCCTGTTGGGGCTACACCGCGTACTACTACGCAAAACGTAAAAAATAGCTTTAGAAGACTGGTCTGATTTCTATGCAGTGCTATCACATCTGCTGTAGCCAGTTCCATTGATCATAGTGGAAGCTAATTGTTGCAGTGAATACTCCACAAAAGGAATGCTTCAGTTATGTGCCTAGTGCATTTTTGGATGGCTCATTATGTTGGTTAAACAAACCAGTCAGAAATGTAATGCGATTGAAGTTTGTCCTGTTGCCACCTGACTTAAAAACTAATGTCACAATACTGTGAGATTTGGACTTTGCTCCAATAGGATCAGAAAGTAAATTGATTGTATTTGCCAGGTAATTTTCCAGTAGGCCTGAATTGTGTCAATGTGTCAGCACATGTTATACTTGTAAACAACAAACATAGTCAACATATGTGCCCAAATACTATACTGCCCTACAAAGCCAAAGTGCAGTAACTGCATTTTTTGTGAAATTCACTTTTTTACACCAATATAAAATGCCATATCCTCTGATCAATCTATCAAAATCGCATTAATCTACTGAAACATTTTCGTAGATACTGCACTTTGTCTTTGTAGGGCAGTATAGCCAACTAATTTTCAGTTTCACTTTTGTGTAATTGTGTGTGAACCCCCGTCCTCCAGAAGTAGTCATCCAGTGTCTTCATTATACTCCGTTGTAGGAGATCAAAGCACGATGGCTACTTTGGGAAGCATTTCTGTGTTTCACTCTTGGTCAGATACTGTATGTTGACATTCATACTCAGTTTTGTATTGACATAGTGGGGAATTGAGTAGAGGAATTCCATCATCTGTTCATGTTGGCCAGCCATGTATTGCACAGGGTCGTGGCCATGATAAGGCACAATATTTGCAGAACTGTAAAAGGACATGACCCAAAGTTGCAGTATTGGTGAAACTGACTCTCTGTAGGAACTTCTCTTGGTCTCTTTATGTAGAGTGCACACTTTAAAGACCATGGAGTAGAAATGGCATTTTCCTGCTGCATGAGAAACAAGTCATGATGCGACAAACATTAATGCATGTCTGTGTGTGTTGCACCTTGCACCTTGCACAGCTCTTCCTGTGCAGGTGTTTGCTTTTTTGGGCTTTCTTTGTAATTGTCCCGCTCATCTACTCATTCTGTGCTTCCCCCTTACTCATGCACATACTTAACCAGGCATGGCAAAACCAGGCACATGTCTCCCCAGAGACATTTTGAGTTATTCACAGATTCTGAAAGTGTAGTTTCAAAGCTATCCAATGATGTCTCACTCATGGAGATCTGATAATATTTGATCTCTAATGGGTTACAGAACCAGCTAGTAGCAATGGATAAAGTAGTCTAAAACAAACATGAGATCATGTTTGCAAACCATGTTATTTTGAATTACCACCCAGCGCAAGGCACCAGGTTGGCAATGGATTTAGCAGGTTTAGCAATAGATAAAATAGTCTAAAACGCGAACTAAACAAACATGAGATCACGTTTGCAAACCCTGTTAATTTGAATGCACACATGATGCAAGGCACCCTGCCATCAGTCAAAACAAGACATTCTCGCATTATTCAAATTAATTGCCCACCGAAACTATCTGTAATGGGTTTTGGCTGGTAGCCTATGGTGCCAATAGCTAACGACAGTAGGCCTACGTTAGCTAGTAGCAATTGATAAAGTTTCTAACACACAAACTTTATCCCCGTCAAATGTAACTGTGGAAATAGCATCTGATATCTTACGATCTAGCTCCTCTGCTGCCAGACCGAGAGATTCTTCCTCGTTGTAATTATCTTCGGCTAAGGTCAGCTCTAGATTAGGGATGTTCTCCAATGTAATGCAGTCGCCTTCATCATCAGATTTAGCTCATCTGCAATCCGCTGTGCTTTGTCCATCTCCATTCAAATTGTAAACAAACAGCATGCTGGTTCAGTAAGTAGCCATGAGGTTACTTCTAGCATACAGCTGATTGGCCGACAGAACAAAAGAGCACTAATAGTCACGCCCAATTCAAACGCTGGTTTACTTACTGAAACTTTCAAACATTTTCAAAGACAAAATATACACTTTTAAAGCAACCAATGCTGTTATCTGAAACATGGAATTGCTTCTTTAGGACTTCAACTTGCACATTCTGCAAAAAAACGAAAATCACTAATTTTGAAAAAAAAAACTTCAAAGTCGTTTTTCGCGACTTGCGTCTCTGCGACTTGAGCCTGCTTTTGCCATGCCTGGTCACATACATGTGCCCACATAACTCTATCATTCTCTCTCTCTCACACACACACACACACACACACAGATGCTCATATTCTATGGGTAAAATATAGAGAGCCCTGTCTGTAATGGATGGAAGAGAAAGTAAAAGCCAAAACAAGGCCAAGTGCTCTGCTCTACTCTGCTCAGGGCACAAATGAAACCTGTCATGTTTCTGTTCCTCTGCAGGGTCTGGTCCACTTAGTCAAAGTCGGGAAAAAATCAAACTTGAACTATTGTCCACTTTCTCTTTTGTGTTTCTCAGAAGTGTGTGTGTGTTATCCGTTTCCTGTATTTAAGCCTACTCCTTCCTGTTAAGTTTTCCAGATGAAGGTGTGTGTTGAGTCTGTGTCCTAATATCCACTTGTTCTTTTGTGTTCACAGATGAGGGGTGTGAGTGTGTGTGTAAGTGTGTGTGCGCTGTTTTTGCTGAGTGTGTGTTCAGCCCTCATCTGTCCTGATGGAGGCATGTGTGAGGATGGAGACACCTGCTGCCAGACGCCGTCTGGGGGCTACGGCTGCTGCCCGTTGCCCAACGTAAGTGTGTGTGTGTGTGTGTGTGTCTGTGCACCTATTTTCTTCTGCAGATTTCAGAATCTGTGTCAATTGTCAAACGTGTTAAGGTTTGTACAGTCGAGACAAATTAAGCTGTTATTGATGCTTAGCAGTTGAGTTGGATGGTGTTGATGATGGTGTTGATGATGGTGTTGATGATGGTGTTGATGTTGATGTTGTTGTTGTTGTTGTTTTTTGTCCTGCAGGCAGAGTGCTGCTCAGATCATTTGCACTGCTGTTTCCAGGGGACACTGTGTGATCTGGAACACTCCAAGTGCATCAACAAGACTCACTCTCTGCCTCTAGTCATGAGGAGACCAGCCAGACCACCCACTCCATCTCTGGTGAATCAACACAACACATGCAAACACATGGACATGCACATGACAGCAACACACACACACACACACACACACACACAAATCTTGCACATTCGCACAGATAGACATGCACATGCGCGCGCGCGCACACACACACACACACACACACACACACACACACACACACACACCAGGGTTGTGCACAATTCAAATTGCAATTCTGTTTTCTGTTTGCTACCTCAATTGAAATTCAAGAATGGAATTGGAATTAAAGAGCCAGTTTCAATTCAATTCTGGAATTTTGCACAAGCCACACACACACACACACACACACACACACACACACACACACACACACACACACACACACACATCCCATACCTCCCATACCCACTCTTTGAACTCCCCATTACCCATGATCCATCACACTCCTCAAGTGATGATGGAACTTGCAGTGCGTTTGTATTTGCCACTTGTGCGTGGTCATTGGCTACCGCCTCATGCTGTGTAATGTGCAACAGGCTGGGTTGTCATTGGCTACCGCCTCATGCTGTGTAATGTGCAATAGGCTGGGTTGCCATTGGCTGCTGCCTCAGGCTGTGTAATGTGCAACAGGCTGGGTTGTCATTGGCTACCGCCTCATGCTGTGTAATGTGCAACAGGCTGGGTTGTCATTGGCTACCGCCTCATGCTGTGTAATGTGCAACAGGCTGGGTTGTCATTGGCTACCGCCTCATGCTGTGTAATGTGCAACAGGCTGGGTTGTCATTGGCTACCGCCTCATGCTGTGTAATGTGCAACAGGCTGGGTTGTCATTGGCTACCACCTCATGCTGTGTAATGTGCAACAGGCTGGGTTACTGATGGACCACTGTGGGAATTCCCCTATAAGTACCTATAGCATCCTGCAGCACTTGAACACCTTCCTGTGCAGGAAACGCTGGCCACACACATCCTCGCCTCAGTTTCACTGCTACACACACACACACACACACACACACAATCCTCCGCTTAGTTTCACTGCTCCATACACACACACACACACACACAAAAACGCACACACATCCTCCCCTCAGTTCCCCGGCACACTTCTCTAGATGAGAGACTGTGTGTGTGGTTTCTTACCCTGCATTTACCCATAATAGTGTGTGTTTGGGTCATGCTGTTGCTTCCTCTCAAAGGTACATTGTATTCTGTCACTTTTTGTTTCATCACTGGCATACAAATGTAAAAGTCATTTTTTCAGATGAAATATTATTAGGAAATATTAGCTAAAGCGATACTGACCATGTGTCCGTGCATGAGTAGCCTAGAAATCTAGACGCACCCTAGCGGCGGAAAATCTAATTAGAAGCCAGGGTAGTCTAGCAACTCTCTGTTGGCTTGCGAGCTGGATAAACCAAACTTCGGTCAGGCCAATCACATCGTGTATAGAGTCGGTGGACGGGCTTAACATAATGACGGCAGAGCTGAGACTGTTCCGTGTGAATTCCCTGCTACTTGACAGAAAAAGTAGACACTGGCAAACAGTGTGACTTGACAATCGTTTGATCAACTAGCCAACTAGCTCCGCTGGTGGGAAAAATACATGGGATTCATGAGTTGTAGCGCTATCCTATTGCGTGCAGAGGGAATTTGAAAGACCGTGACAATCCGCCCCTCGGACTGAGCACTGCCAATGGTGAGTTCCCAGACCAAGAACATCATGCTTCTCCCAGTAATTAATAATGACCTCGAGCTTCAGTCAGGACAGGTTGTTCAAAATCATTTGTCTGCTATGCCAGAAAGTATGTACTTGACACATTGACCATTAATATGCTGTATTTCATTATTGACCATTAATAGGCTGTATTTCATTATTGACCATTAATAGGCTGTATTTCATTATTGCCTATACTTTTTCCCCCATCAAGCCCTGCAAGCCCCTGCCTTCTATTGCATAGCAGTCTTTTGGAGTCGTGCCCTGCTCTTTTTCACAACCCATAAAATGACTTTTTAATCAGGCATGCGTCAGCCATCTCTCAGTCTTAGGCGACGTACCCGTGTTTTTGAAAACTGATCATTTTCCTCCTTTGGTATTTTAAAACGATTCAGCTCACACGGATGTGCAAAATCGGCCGTTAAAGGCTGTCAAGAACATGTCAATCAAACAAATGGTGGTGATGGCCATTTCAAACAAAGGAGAAAACGTCACGCCACAATCAAAAAAACCATGTCCACACACAAACGGTAAAACAGAGTTTTCAAAAAATCTCCACTTTGGCCTGAGCTGTCTGATGTAGCTGTTCCTCTTCCTGTGTGTTCAGCCCTGGGAGGATGAACTTGCGGTCATCTGCCCCGACGAGGAATCCGAGTGCCCAGACGGAACCACCTGCTGCCAGCTGATCGACGGCACCTGGGGATGCTGCCCCTTGGCAAACGTAGGGAATTATGGGGATGCTGCCCCTTGGCAAATGTAGGGCATTATGGGGAATGGAATACTGTGAAACGTAGGGCATTATGGGGAATGGAATACTGTGAAACGTAGGGCATTATGGGGATGCTGCCCCTTGGCAAACGTAGGGCACCTGGGGATGCTGCCCCTTGGCAAACGTAGGGCATTATAGGGAATGGAATACTGTCGAACATAGGGCATTATGGGGAATGGAGTGCTAGCAAACATAGGGCATTATAGGGAATGGAATACTGTCAAACGTAGGGCATTATGGGTGGTCATGGAAGGACTCATTTTAACAGTCAGTCCTGCTCAATGACCTTATACTACATTATACCCCTAGACATGTTTTGTTTTGTAAACAGAAGTGTTGTATGTTATTTATATAAACCGATATTGCCCACGTCATTCACTTGTGATCCCTGTGGTCTGCAGGCGGTGTGTTGTGAGGACAAACGACACTGCTGCCCTGAGAGAACCAAGTGTGATCTAGAACATTCCAAATGTGTGTCTGCCACACTGGGATCCACTCCTATGTGGAGGAAGTTCCGCGCCCGCAAGAGAGCGCACTCACCAGGTAAACATACACACACACACACACACACACACAGATTCGTACCATGATGATATGTGTGTGTGTGTGTGTGTACACATTTGTGTCTGATTGGGGTTGCGTTCCTATTTCAAAGGTTCCTACACTGTGTTCCCTGGTCCCTACCCACTGCACAGGGAGCTCGATGGCTAAAAGCGCTTTCTGTGGAATACCCTGCTCATGTTCTCTCAGTCATGAGTCATAGTCATAGTCTGCTCAGCAGGCTCATGTTGCCATAGAGATGACTACAGATCATTTGCAAGACTAGGTTCAACGCATTAGCCACTCAAAATATCCACATAGAGTTTTAATCTTTAAAACAATGTCTGTCTGTCTGTCTGTCTGTCTGTCTGTCTGTCTGTCTGCGTGTGTAGATAGGAGTGTGGGCTCCATCACCTGCCCAGGTGCCAAATCCGCCTGTCCTGACGACACTACTTGCTGCTTGATGAAGTCTGGAAGCTATGGCTGCTGTCCTTACCCTGACGTAAGAGTCTGTGTATGTGTTGTTGTGTGTGTGTGTGTGTGTGTGTGTGCTGTAATCTTGTGTGTCTTTGTTCGATGATGAAGTCTTATGTCTAAGTCCCATGCCCCATTTTGTGTCTTACAATAAGAGACGGGAAAACAGAAAAGAATGTTAAAACCTGGATAGTAAAATTCCAATATAGTAATTTTCACCTGTGTGTGTGTGTGTGTGTGTGTGTGTGTGTGTGTGTGTTAGGCTGTGTGTTGCAGTGACAAGGTCCACTGTTGCCCCAACGGCACCACCTGTGACCTGGAGCAGCAGATGTGTACGTCCTCACGCACACAGACACACTTCCCTCTGGCCCAAAAGCAACCCGCTCTGCTCATTCGACTGCCTGCTGCCAAAGATGGTAAGAGCTACAGTAAGGCTTGCAGACGCCATCCTCAGGTACAGGTGTGCAGGAAGTGGTGTTGGAAGACTGATGCTAGATAGGCTAGTTAGATCAGTG
Organism: Alosa alosa; assembly: GCF_017589495.1. Classification (NCBI taxonomy): domain Eukaryota; kingdom Metazoa; phylum Chordata; class Actinopteri; order Clupeiformes; family Clupeidae; genus Alosa; species Alosa alosa. The sequence continues at coordinate 30,628,562 of NC_063194.1, forward strand.
TTTCTCAAAGTGTGGTCCGGGGACCACTGGTGGTCCGCAAACTATCCCATGTGGTCCGCGAGCAGACGTGGTAAAATATAATATAGATATGTTGTTTGCAATATTGAACCAACTTGTATGTAAATCCAAACAGTTCTGCAACACTGTCTATGTAGTGTAAATCAAATTAATCCTCTGACACAATAAGCAAAGTGCAAAGACAATAAGCAAGGTGGTGAGTGAGTAGGCCTATTGTGTAGGCTATTATACTGTTGAAGTAGGTCTAATCTTTTTTTTTTTTTTTTTTCTAGGTGGTCCGTGCGTTTCTTTTTTATTGGTTAAGTGGTCCTTAGTCTGAAAAAGTTTGAGAAACACTGAGTTAGATGAAGAGAGCAGTGTTGAGGCCAATTTATACTTCAGGTGACTAGTGGGACAAGTGTCGCTCGACAAAATGTGATGCATGTCTGCTGGGGTGTCATGAGCTTGTCAGTTACAGTTACATGAAGAAATTGAAATGGCGCAGACGCTGATTCATACTTTGATTGGTTAGCAGCTCAGAGTTCTACTAGAGCTGGTTTGCTTTCATGAGCTGTAACTTTAATGTCCCAGTTGTTATAGTTTACAGAAGCATCTTCTGATGCATGACCTTGGACACCTCATCAGTGATTATTGTGTTTTCTCTGTGTGTCCTCTCCTCCGGTCCTCTCCTGCCTGTGGTGGTGTGCTGGTAGTGGTCTGTCCTGATAAAATCTCCACCTGTCCTGACGAAACCACCTGCTGTGCCCTCGGCAATGGCAGCTACGGATGCTGCCCCATGCCAAAGGTAAACGTGTGTGTGTCTGTCATCATTATTTAGTCAATAGAATAGAAGCCAGTAGAAGTGTGTATGTGGAAAAATGTTCAGTCTTGTCATCGTCTGATCCATATCTGTCTATGTGCAAGTTCATGTGTGTTTGTGAATTTTTAAGTAAGTGTGTGTTCATATGTATGTGTATTTGTAGGCGGTGTGTTGCTCTGATCACCTGCACTGCTGTCCGGAGGGCACGACCTGTGATCTCGCCAAGAGCACCTGTATGTCCACCAACGGACGCATCGCCTGGGCAACCAAAATCCCAGCTCTAACCCCACCCCAGATCAGAGGTTAGCCCACACCACCTTTCATGTACACACACACACACATACACACACACACACACACACACACACACACACACACACTTTAATTTCTCCTGTGTTTGCAATATGTCGTCGATTTTGACTCATCATATTTCTGTCCTCTGCCTCTCCCTCTCTCTCTCCCTCTGTCTCTCTCCCTCTGTCTCTCTCTCCCTCTGTCTCTCTCTCCCTCTGTCTCTCTCCCTCTGTCTCTCTCCCTCTGTCTCTCTCCCTCTCTCTCTCTCCCTCTCTCTCTCTCCCTCTCTCTCTCTCTCTCCCTCTCTCTCTCTCCCTCTCTCTCTCTCCCTCTGTCTCTGTCTCTCTCCCTCTCTCTCTCCAGCTTCGGCGGTGCCCTGTAATGACTCGGTGGCGTGCGCCGATGGGAGCACCTGCTGTAAAACTGCATCTGGCGTCTGGGCCTGCTGCCCCCTGGAGGAGGTGAGGCGCACTGCATGTCTACTCCCCCACTGTAGGGTTAGGGGCAGAGTGCCCTGTCTTGGTCTGTCTGTCTGTCTGTCTGTCTGTCTGTCTGTCTGTCTGTCTGTCTGTCTGTCTGTCTGTCTGTCCGTCTATCTGTATATATGGCCTTATGGTGCTCTATCTATCGTTCTGACAGTCGTGCTGTTTGTCTACCAGTGTGTCTGTTGTGTCTTTCTGTTTCTCTCCTGTTTCTTCTTCACATGATATAGTTTTCTCCTCTTTCTTTCTTTCTTTCTTTCTTTCTCTCTCTCTCTCTCTCTCTCTCTCTCTCTCTCTTCTCTCTCTCTCTCTCTCCCTCCCTCCTCCCTTGGGTTATATTGAATAACCTCTTCAGCATTGTTCCTCAATATGAGCCAGGGCTGCTGAATCAGGTCTGCGTGCCGCTGCATATCTCATGATATAACTTCATAACTGGGTCAGCTGGGGCTGTTATTCACTGGAACCTCTGTCCTGGCTGGACCCAGTGCGCCCGGAGGCCTCGCGTTGAACCTAATCTCCGGATCGCATGCCGCCGTCCCAGCCATAAACACAAGCTGGGGCTGACCGGAGGTGTTTTCACTTTAGTGCTCTTCGTAAGCAAATGCAAGTATAGCAAGATCATGGCAGTACAGTAACAAGTACGAACAAATCCCTTAGAACCAGGGCAGGCGCTGAGCAGAACAAATCCCTTAGAACCAGGGCAGGCGCTGAGTAGAACAAATCCCTTAGAACCAGGGCAGGCGCTGAGTAGAACAAATCCCTTAGAACCAGGGCAGGCGCTGAGCAGGACCAGGCTCAGAACAGGGTAGAGATGCATAAAGTATATGTATATATGTGTGTGTGTGTGTGTGTGTGTGTTATATGTGCGTGTGTGTATGTGTATATAGTAAACGCAATGTATGAAACATTGTAATCAGCTATATCACAGACTGAAGGAACTGAATTATAAACAATCTGTAGAAGTTTGTTTATGTTTATTATGTTTATGGTATTTAGCAGACGCTTTTGTCCAAAGCAACTTACAATGACATCAACATGCATTACATTAACATTAAAATCAACAGTGTATAGTAAAATAGCCTAAGATAATACCAATATTACTAATAGACCAAATATAATATAACAATAACCATAAACGTGTACAAACCTGACTCTGCAAGGAAAAATGAATGAGTTGGAAACAAGAGCAAGAAGGTTGAAAGAAGCAACGTTGAAGTTGAGTATCTTTATGTGCCCTTAGCAAACACTCATGTTTATGCCACATGTTCACTTGTGTTCATGTGTGTTCAGTTCCTCACCTCCTCAACTTAGAGGTCGGATAAACAGGATTAATAAAATAACACAGCGCTGGGTCACGGGTGAATAGACGATCTTGTTCCTACAAGGGCAGGGACATCCCTCTCCATCTTCAAAAAACTCCTGAAGACCCAGCTCTTTAGAGAACATCTGCTCTCATAGCACCACTTACAACAAGTCTTGCTGATCCTAGCACTCACCACCCGTCTTGAACTGACACTCAACTTGAACTGAACTCAAGACAGCACTCACTGATGCACTTATTCTTACTGTACTCTACCGTTTTTAAATTGTCCTAAAATTGTCGGCAAAACGGCAAATACATCCTTCTTCGAAAGGAATGACTTAAGTGCATTGTGTTGCTCAACTTTCAAAGAAAAGCACAAGTCCAACTCCTCCAAAGTTGATGCCAACCCCGATTCAAACAACCGCTCTTCGTTCGCCATAGCCACCTTCCTTGTTGTTCACCGTCGCAGGACTGTTGTTATACTGTTAAGCCCGCCTTAAGACTCTCTAACAAAATAGAGCACTGTGATTTGATAACATCCACGGTGTTAGCTAATAGAAATTCCTATGGTTTGCTACTAGACGTACAGGCTGAGCAAATTAATTTGCCGCCGCTAGGGTGCGTCTAGATTTCTAGGCTATAAAAATGTGTCAGCCTAATGTAATGTAATGTAATGTAAATGATCTGATATAATACAAATATTGAATGAAATATTGAGTGAAATAAGCAAACACAAAACCACAAGCAACAACTTAATACTTACATATATAGACGGATTTCCTGTTTCCCAACAAAACTAAATGCGCGCACAAGAGTGGGGCAGAAGAAAAGCGGGATAATGGGCGACCGCGGTGGTCTGTTCACAGAAGTTAATGCACGGTCGAGGTTGTAAAAGCGGCCCGGACGCCGCCGGAGGAAACCTCGTAAGTGCATTAACTTCTGTGAACAGACCACCGTGGAGTCCATTATCCCGCTTATTCCACTGTTGCCACTTGCGTTGTGTTCATTTCCTGTTTCAATTTAAACGTTTTAACGCTAAAACTGTCTTGTTTGTAGAACACATTTCTTCCGACACGTATCAACTAATTTCTCAACTCACAGGACAAACTGCCGTTACTAGTTCTAAATGGATGGTTGCTACGGCCAAAGGCCAGTCGTTAGTTCTATCTCTCCCGTTGTCAAGCGGGCGTATCCCAAGATTCTGATGAACTTTAGCTTTGAAACATCGCTATTTTACTTAGCCTGCTGTTATCCATCTAGCTAAAAGCCACCTCCGTCATATGCTACAATGTTGCAATGTTCTGAACGTCTGCATTTTACAGCTCGGATGCAACGTGAAAGTTCATTTAAACTTCACAATGAGTTTGGCGAATTAATATACAAGTGAGATACGGCCAAAAAATGGATCTACTTCATAGGTGTGCAGATAACATACGGTTAATGGTGGTTCTAAATTACGTAGGACAATGGGAAATTCAACCAAGCAGGGGAATAAAGTAATGTAACGACAATTACACTAATAAAATGTAACGACAAATGCCTATAACTTCAGCACAGCATTGTATAATACTAATACTTGACCTCATGTATAATCTGCACCCCCTCCCAGGCGGTGTGTTGCCCCGACCACACCCACTGTTGCCCCCACGACACGGTGTGCAACGAGCGGGCCAGCACCTGCGACGACCCCACCGACCCCCTGGCCTCCGTGCCCTGGCTGGAGAAGACGTCCACCTTCGCCCTGGACACGCAGCCACCCAATACCAAGTGTGACGAGAGCAAGTCCTGCCCAGACACCTACACCTGCTGCAAGACGACCGCTGGGGGATGGGGATGCTGCCCGCTACCTGAGGTGCGCGCACGCGCACACACACACAGATACATACACACACACACACACACACCTATACACGTACACATACACACCTATACACGCGCACACACTCACACCTACACACACACCTATACACGCACACACACACTCACACTCTCTCACACACACACACACACACGACCGTAAGGACTGATTTGGAGACCATGCTATTTGAGTCATTCACACATGCAGACATGTACATGAACATGCAGTTACCTTTAATAGCTACAGGTATTAAAGGTGCACACATACACAGGGTTCCCACGGGTCCTTGAAATCCTTGAAAGTTTGTGAATCTGAAAAAAATAATTCAAGGCCCTTGGAAGAGACATAAATAAATGAAGGTCCTTGAAAGTCCTTGAATTTCTTTTTGAGGGAAAAAAATCCATACAATTACGTACAATTCCGCTTATTAACATATACACGGCCAGCGTGATTTCTGTGTGTTTCCCGCATGTAGTGTTTGTTGCCCAAATATTTAATTTAATATTCTGATGAATAAACCGACAGGTTCATGGTAACGAGTTTAACTTGATTAGGACAAGTTTATTTCAGTTCAGTTTTATGCAAAATACAAACATGAAAAGTAGAATAGGCCTGTCATATGACCAAAAGAAAACTGTGGCAAGGTATCCTTGGTCTGTTGAGGTAACATGATTTAACCATGCCCGCGCTTGAAATTTATCAACACATTACAGTAGGTCCTTGAATTTTAAGGATATTGGGCCTTGAAAGGTCCTTGAATTTGATCTTAACCAAGGTGTGGGAACCCTGCATCCATAGTTACAGGTAGCTATTAAAGGTGCATTCCACACATAGTTACAGGTAGCTGTTAAGGGTGCACTCCATACATAGATTAACCCCTAAATACTCATCTTAGCTCCTCAACGGTACATATTTAAAAATATGTACTTGATTAAATGTGTATTTAATAAAAAAAAAAGGCAATTCCTTCATGACTTTGAAACAGCTTCAGTGTTTCCCACAGAATTGAATTCTACTTGTGGTGGCAGGTTAACATAATTAGCTTGAATGCAACAGTTTTTAACAAATTAGCGCAGCGTGCTATGATGCTAACCAGATTTAATCACAATTTAGTACAACCTGGAAAAATCATTGTGTGGTGGTCAATGTTGATATTGTGGTGGGCCGCCACAAATAAGTCAATGTATGGGAAACACTGAGCTTGTATGCATCTCTATCCTTCTCTGCCTCATCTCCCATGTGGGGAGCTAATTAAGTCTTCTTGACCGTCTACGTGAGGCCTCTGTCATACCGTGTCTTGTATACTAAACTCCATTTCCCATCAGGCCGTATGCTGTGAGGACCACCTGCACTGTTGCCCCCATGGCACCACCTGTAACCTGCCGGCCAGCACCTGTGACAGCGCCCGCGGCCCCGTGCCCCTGGTGAGGAAGGTGCCCGCCCTGAGCGCCACGTTGCCCGCCGCGCCGGTGCCATCCCATGGGCTCATGTGTGACGGGCACACCAGTTGCCCCGACGACAACACCTGCTGCTTCATGCACAAAGCCGGCAAGTGGGGCTGCTGCCCACTCCGTCAGGTGAGACAGGAAGTGATGTCGCAGAGGACGGGGGAAATGGGAGTGTTTGGTGGAGGAAGTAACATCAAGCAAGTAGATGCTGATGGCTTATTGTCATTTCTGTTTTTGTTGTTGTTTACTGTCGTTGTTGTTTTTAAACCAGTCCTCCTCCCATCCTCCCCTCTCTTCTACGGTCTGTTGTGTTGTTATTGTCTTTTACTTTACCTTTGTCATTATCTCACACACACACACACACACACACACACACACACACACACACACACTATTTATTGCACTAAGCACTTTACTGGATATAGAACTTTCTGGGTTTTTCTATGGGGGATTTTATGGGGAGTTAATTATGTGTAAGGTAATGGGTGATTCATGAGGATTTAAATATTAAATGATATAAGGTAAATGGGTGGACAACTAAAAGCTATATGCCTGTCTGTTTTGCTCTAACAACATTTCGTTGTTATCCTGTAACAATGACAAAAAAATAAACTGAACTACACACACACACACACACACACACACACACACACTTACCCTGACCCACTAACTGCCCCATCACTTACCATCCTTATCTGTTTTACTCTCCTTCCTCCCCATCCCCCTCTCCCCTCCTCCCCTCTGTCCCCTCTCTCTCCCTCCATCTCGTGTCCAGGCGGTCTGCTGTAGCTCAGGTGACCACTGCTGTCCCAGTGGCTTCACCTGTGACGAGAAGCACACGTCCTGCACCAAAGGTCGCCTTGAGATCCCCTGGTACAGGAAGCAGGAGGCCCGGGTCGTCCAGGGGTCGGCAGGGTCAGAGGTCGCAGAGGGTGTGATGGACGTGAAGTGTGACGACGAGAGCAGCTGTGCGGCGGGCTCCACGTGCTGTAAACTACCCACTGGAGACTGGGGCTGCTGTCCTCTGGTCAAGGTGCGACACACACACACACACACACACACACACACACACACACACACACACACACACACACACACACACACACACACTGTAAACTACCCACTGGAGACTGGGGCTGCTGTCCTCTGGTCAAGGTGTGCGCACGCACACACACACACACACACACACACACACACACACACACACACACACACTGTAAACTACCCACTGGAGACTGGGGCTGCTGTCCTCTGGTCAAGGTGCACACACACACACACACACACACACACACACACTGTAAACTACCCACTGGAGACTGGGGCTGCTGTCCTCTGGTCAAGGTGCACACACACACACACACTGTAAACTACCCACTGGAGACTGGGGCTGCTGTCCTCTGGTCAAGAGACACACACACACACACACACACACACACACAGATAGATAATAACATAATAACAAACACGTCCCTCCTCCTCATTCCAGGCGGTGTGCTGTAGCGACCACGAGCACTGCTGTCCGCAGGGCTACACCTGTGCGCTGGAGTCCGGTACCTGTGTGAAGCCCTCGGACCGGGCCGCCGCGGTCCCCCTCTCGCCGCTGTCCGAGGCCCAGCAGCCCTCCCAGGATGTGCAGTGTGACGCCGAGACCCGCTGCGACACTGACCAGACCTGCTGCAGGACCTCCCCCGACAGCTGGGCCTGCTGCCCCTACAAGAGGGTATAGAACAGTCAACTATTTCCACCCTTCACAAGAGGGTATAGAACAGTCACCTATTTCCACCCTTCAGCTATGTCTGCTGCCCCTACAAGAGGGTATAGAACAGTCACCTATTTCCACCCTTCAGCTAGGCCTGCTGCCCCTACAAGAGGGTATAGAACAGTCACCTATTTCCGCCAATGACTATGCACAGTGATACAGTGTTGTAGTGCTGCAGTGTACAAACCGCTTGGAGCTACTAGTGGAGTTTTGATTTTACGATGAGAATTCTGTCTAACGTCAATTTGTTTCCCCCTTCTCCTCAACGTTTTCTGTAGTACTGATCTGAGCTAATGCACTGATTACCTAGTGAAGTAGGGCTCTTGGGAGGATAGAAATGATATACAAATAATTATCTGAATTTGGCTTTAAATTCACCACTACATTTCAGTGTCCCTTTTTGCACCTTGAGGGACTGAGTGAGTGGGTGGAAATAGGGGACAGGACAACACACTACCAAACTACGAGCGGGGTCAACATGATCGGGTAATTTAGGCAATCAATGCTCCAGGTAAGGGCCAAGCCAGTCTTGGCTTAGTTGGCTGGTTGCCCCCGGGGTGCAGAGCTAGCGTTCAGTAGGGTGACCGCCGCAGGGAAGAAGCTTCCTCTGAACCTGCTGGTTCGGGTGCAAGCAATTCTGAGATGGTGTGTAGAAGGATTCTCCTACTTTGACTGAAATGACACAGTATGACCCTACAGATGACCCACCCGTCTACCTGAAGCCCTAACATTTCACTGTAGGCAATCAATACTTTCTCTAGGTGTGTTGTGCATATAAGACGATCGCTGCTGTCTCATCAGGCTCACGGTCCTAAAACCCCAGTTCATTCATGGTCAGAGATGAGGGAGAGAAACTTTAACCATCTCACCAGGCAGACAAGTATCTATCTCCATCTCTATCTCTATCTCTCTCTGTCAAAAGAGACAATGTGGCCGTTGAACCGCAACACTAGTGCCACTTGAATTTCAGTGACCACTGATTTACATTACAGTTCCATATGTCTACCCTTTAAAGTCAGTTGTGGCTGTAACATCTAATAAATGGACAGGGCAAACCCTAAGCTCCTTAGTTCAGTGTGCCACCCCACACACACACACACACACACAAGTGTCTCTGTTCCTCCTGATCCCATCAGCTGCACGCTCACACTCCCACACCTGCCATCTCACACACATGAATGAGGCTGTGGAGCTGGTTAGCTCAGCTCGTGTGCCTCTCATGCATGTGAATTAGCCTGACCATGGAGATGAAAGACAACCACGCCATGCCAGTTTACACGTAGAAGTCAGCCTCTTCATTAAAAACACTGACAGCTAGCATACCCGGTTCTGCTAGCTCTTTCACATCTAAATTAGCGATGGAAACAAGTGACTAGTCCCTTTTGGTTGCTTTATTTGTTCTTTAGGCTATATACAAACAAGTGGAAAACATATATGAACAGGCTATAGGAACAAGGGGAAAAATATATGAACAGGCTATATGAACAAGGGAAAAACATAAGGCTATAGGAACAAGGGGAAAATGTATATGAACAGTCATTTTCATGGTGCAGCTCCCATAAAGCGGGCAGATAAGATATTCTCTGTCGTTTTCAACTTGCGCGTCGCTGAATATGCCCACAATATTTTAACCTTTACCATTTGCACTACATGTAATGTTGCTTCCACGTGCACAACTGGCAGAACGATGAAGTGCAAATGAGAACAGAGATGGAAAAGCTGCAATGAGGACTTTTTTTTTTTTTTTTTTTTTTTTTTTTTTTTGCCTTAAAATAAACCTGTACTCTATTTAGCGTACTTCTCAAGACACTTCGGAAACGAAAGTAAACAAGTAGCCACTGAAATAGCCTAATAATGCAAGCTTGTGTTATTTCGTGCAGTGGCCTCTGTACTGTATGTTTGCTTTCATTTTGGCGACCCAAATCACTCTGGTGCATGAATGCGGGTTGTCTCATTGGTGAACCATGTAAACACAAACATCACAAACATCTGATATGGGCTGCTTTGAAATGTAGATGTAAAAAGGCAGACAATCAGAACTGTGCAGAAAAGGCCAGTGTAGTGTCTCTCTCTCTCTCTCTCTCTCCTAAGGGGTAGTCTCCTCTGCATTGTTGCTGAAATGTTATTACTCATTTTGTGAGTCACTTTGTGTGTGATAAAATGCGTGTGCTAAATGATTAAAGGGGGGGGGAGGGCAGTGTGCTGTAAGTATGTTGGGGATGTGTGTTGGAGAAGCTTCCTGATGAAATAATGTGCTGTGTGTGTAGGGAGGGGGGGGGGGGCAGTGTACTGCAAGTATGGTAAAGGGACTTACTATTGCAAGCAGAGTACTGTATGTATGATGTATGTGAGTGATGACAGTGAAGATGTGAGTGTGGGCTGGAGGGGAGTGGAGCAGTGACTGTTTGTAGTGTGTGTGTGGGTAGGTGGGGGCAGTGTGCTGTAAATATGTAGAGGATGTGTGTTGGAGAAGATCCTGAAGACAATGTGCTGTGTATGTAGGGAGGGGGGATGGGGTCAGTGTGCAGCATGTAGAGGAGGCTTACTGTAGCAAGCAGTGTGCTGTATGTATGTGAGGTGATGACAGTGATGATGTAAATGATAAAATTCGTGTGCTAAATGATTAGATGTAAATGATAAAATGTGTGTGCTAAATTATATAATGTGTGTGCTAAATGATTAGATGTAAATGTCTCTGCTTTCTTCTCTGATCCTACAGGCGGTGTGTTGTCCTGACATGAAGAACTGCTGCCCCATGGGATACATCTGCAATGCTGAGATCCAGGGCTGCTCCAAGGGCTCCACGGGCTCCAAAGGCTCCAAGGGCTCCACACTCACCTGGTGGGACAACAAGTTCTGAGAACCACCTAGAGACTGAGCAGTTGCACTACTATCTATATATATATATATACACACACACACACACACTTGCACAGAATAGTCTACAAAAAACAGTCTGTGAAAAAATCCAAACACTGGTTAAATACACACACACACACACACACACACACACACACACACACACACACTCTTTCTTCTCAGACATCTTGCTGAACTGACACACACTCCAGTCCAGTGCTGTTGGGTCTGGACCTCTGGAACAGAAGGGACCTTCCTCTCTCTCTTGTAGTTCCTCTCCTAGTCTTTCAAAATCAGCCATCTACTCAAACACTCATTTCATGTCTTTTCATTTCAGAGTAGCTGCCACAAGCGCACCAAGTGAAAGAGACTTTTTTTTTATTTCCCAAAAGCCTCCTCACCCGTATGTCTGTTCTGCTTCCTGTATGTCTGTCATCTGCTTGTGTTCTAATCCGCTCGTACCTAGGAACTGTCTAGTGAGTCTCGGTTCTCTCTCACAGTAGATGATTATGTTTCATGTCACTGTAAACTAATGCTGAGATGGGCGATGAGGGGGTTGTTTTTATTTTATTTACACTTGAGTCATTTTCCTGTGTCATTCAAGCAGGCGTGTTGTCTGTAGTCCCAGCATTTCGAGGTGGCAATCAGAGGGACATGAATGTAACCGAAGTCCCTCTGCTTTGAAGGAGGTTCTGTGGGTGTGCTGAACTTGTCACCCAGGTAACAGAGTTTTCCTTGATGTGGGCTGTCAGGGTTGTAAGCTGGTCCCCCCCACTTACCAGAGTTTCCTCGGATTCGAGGTGTTGGTGTGGTAAACCGGCTATCCAGTTGGCAGGAACATTATGGGATGGAACTGGGCCCGTACATGGCCTTCACCTGATCTAGACCCCAACCCTGACCCCACACCTGGCCCCTCACCTGATCTAGACCCCAACCCTGACCCCACACCTGGCCCCTCACCTGATCTAGACCCCAACCCTGACCCCACACCTGGCCCCTCACCTGATCTAGACCCCAACCCTGACCCCACACCTGGCCCCTCACCTGATCTAGACCCCAACCCTGACCCCGTGTGATTGAGCCCAGACTGAGAGGCTGTTTGGGAACAGCAGACAAATGCCATCAGTGTTTTTGTCGCAACCTCTGAGGCATAGCTGATTCATAAGGAAAGTTAAGAACTTTGATTAGAAAAGGTGGAAGTCAAATCATAAATCCAAAGAGTTTTAGAGCCTTTTTTTAGTAACCTCTGTGACTGTTCATTACGGAGCCAAAAACGCATGACTTCAGGATAACCCTGTGGCTTCCTGGTTGATTACAGCCAAGTAAGACTGACCAGCAGTGCAGTTTTGTGTCTGAATGTCCACCCCCAGGATCTGTGTGGTCCATGTGCATGCACTCCCTACTCCTCCTCGTTTCCTGTTTGGATTGTCATGACAACACATCAAACCTGCATCCCTGATACCTGCTGTTGCACCAGCTGCTTCCACTTTTAGTGTCACTAATGCTTTTTATTCATGTCAATCAAATCAGTGTTAGCACAGCTTTTAATTTTAGTTTTAGCTCATGCACTTAAGAGTGACTTCTGGTTAAATAGGGTGTGCCTTATCGTCCTAGAAATTCAGCTAGCTGCTTACCCAAATGTAACATCAATCCAGAAGGTGGCCAGGCCCTGGGCATAGGCAGGACATTGCAGTTATCTGGTCCAGGTGAGGGCAGCGTCATGCTTCACAAAGTTAGGTGTTAGCTCCTTCTCCATGCTGTTTGAAGGGCCTCATTCTCCCATGATCCTCAGGGTGGGGTTTCCTGCTTGACACATGGGTCTTGTGTGTCCAGTGAGGATGATTTACAGCTAGAGTCTGAACCATCTGATTCAAATTTGTTTTAAAAAACATGGTTATTTTTTAGTGTATCTCTTTTATGGTCAGAGTCAAAACAACCTCTTGACTTTTAGGAAATTTTACGGATGGCGGAAAGCGACAGATTGTCTTTGGACAAGGAATAAAGAGCTGGCTTTACTCTGGATCTGTTTTTATTTTACTATTAAGTGATTTTTGATTATTACTTTGTTTGAAGTGGATCGGTTGTCTTTTGTTTATAATTATTCAAGTGAAGGATTAAGATGGAAAATAAAAAAAAAAGGAAAGAAAACCATTAATCTGTGTGTCCTTTGTCTTGAGTTGAATTCTGTCCCTTTACAAAGACTGGTGTTGTGTGGGTGAAGGCATTAGACCCTCTTAGTGGATCACAGTTCACACTTATATTAACCCAGCTCTCTGCTGCCACCCATAGGAGGATCACTTCTCAAATGTTAAGGTAGCCATGGTAATCCAATGACAAGTCCTCATGAGATAATCTTTGGATATGTGTTTAATCTTTGAACAATACCAAAGGCTTCTTATCTAAGGACGCATGGTATTAGATTTCTGCTGATATTCGACATACCAATATTTTAAAACTCATCCTGGCCGATAGCGATGCACATCTTTTTTATATCCTTTAAGGGTCTCTTACTATACTAAACTATTGCTCGTGTTGTGATGGCATGCTTGTTGCAGATACAGGCATAACACTTTCATCCTCATTCATTCTACCCCAAATGTATACTTTAAGTAATGTACACATTCACTCGTCAAAATAGATAGAACCTAACTTTTCCCCCCAAATAATTTTGGACACTGAACTTGTGTCTTCTTTGTGGTCATGTTTGTGAAACATTAGGGAGGTTCCAGAGACTCTTCTTCCTCGCGGGTTCACACAGTTTCTTGAACACAAGTACCTACTACTACTACTTACGGCCTCTACACACAGCTGCGTGCGTTGCAGTGCTGGAGACGCATCCCATTCACTTATATGGGCTCACGTCATCCGTTGCCCAACTGAATTGTGGGTCCGTTGCGTCGCGTTTCTCCCGTCCCTCGCGTTCAGCTGTTGCTGCACTGACAGCACCGGCCAATCAAGCCAATCGACGGACGTCACCAACCAATCAAATTGCGGTTATACTTCATTTAAATGACTATAAGTCATTTGCATAACTACCGTCGGGAACACCCACTGGCATGCGTTGACTGAACGCAACTGTGTGTAGGAGCCGTTACAGATTCCAGCTCGTTTCTCACATTTCTTTGCCTTGCTCTACTTTTTCCTTAGCGTGTTCAGTCCATTTTTCCTGTGTCATTCCACTTTATTACACATAACTCTACTTATGGACTTCGATGTTTGGATTTTTTTTATATATATATGTGTGGATTACCTGAGTTTATACTAATGTCTGGTGAAAATTTCATGCAAATAGACTCACTGGAAGTACTGTATACTATGAAAAAAATGTTGACACGTTCAATACTTATTTCCCCCGCTGTAGGAAGATGGTTTGTACTGTATACTTAGTCATGTATGTCAATTATATATTGTATTACGTAAATGGAAATTATATGCATACATTGCATAGTGCCATGTCATGGAGAATGTGGCTTCTGTGATCGCTGCTGTTGGACTCTGATCTGTCCAATCAGATAATATGGGCAATCTCGTAAGCAGAGCGGGTGTGAGTGGTGTGGGCGCTGTGTTCGAGAAACCGGACTCCTACTAATGGGTAACACAACGCCTGTGGCCAGAATTAAACCGCAGATTGAAATGGATTGATGGGTTCAGGAGATGGAGGGGGATGAGAAGGGAGGAGAGGAGAGGGGGATGCGAGGAGAGGGGGGGGGGGAGTCCCCTTGCCCTGCCTGACCACTGTGACGTTTGGGTGTGCTGGTGACGCAGGTGTTTCGTGGGAGAAATGCCTCTATAATGTATATAAATAACATAATCCAAACAGCTGCCCAGCCCTTGAACATCCCTGCTCGTTTAGCCTCAGTGGAATCACACTGTTATGAATGGAGTCTCTTTCTCTCTCTCTCTCTCTTTCTCTTTCTCTCTCTCTCTCTCTTTCTTTCTTTCTTTCTTTCTTTCTTTCTTTCTTTCTTTCAAATTCAAAATGCTTCATAGGCATAACATGATCACTTGCATTGCCAAAGGATTTATTATTATATAATACAGTAAATCTGAACATATACATACCCCCCCTCTCTCCCTCTCTCACTCATTTTGTGTGTGTGTGTGTATAAAAGAGTGAGAGCATGACGTTTGTATCTCCATGAGTGAGTAAAGTAAATGTGTTGGTGTGTTTTTGTTTGTGTATGTCTGTGTCCAAGCGTGGGCGGTTTTCGGGAAAGGGGGTCCGATCTTGTCATACTTGTCACCTTTGCCAGCCAATCAGAATCCACTGACACACATTCCCTGGCGTGCTGTGTTCCAAGAGGAGTAATGTTACACAGTGAGGCCGAGTATCTATGTGTGCGCATTTGTGGGTGGGTGGATGGATGGATTTGTGAGTGGGTGTGTGTGGGTGGATGGATGGAATTATGTGTGGGTGTGAGTGTGTGTGAGTGGGGGGTGTTCAGCATTAACATTTGTACACACACACACACACACACATTTATTCCCAAATAGTCCAAGCTGTCCTCAATCTACCTCAAGAGATTCAACCCAATGATTTTTTTTAAAAATATGAATATTAAGTGCAATATTAAGTTTGATATTCAAAAGAGCCTGACACATTTGTCCCTCAGTGTAGGGGAAGCGAGGTTGTCGAATTTCCATGACACAGCAACTTGAGTGTCGGGGCCTGTGTTGTAGGAAGTGCAGGGTAAAAATAACGCAGAAGCCTTGGAGAAGTCTGGCTACTAAGCGTCCTTCCACTAATCCCCTACTGCCATTGTCTCCTCAGAGCCTCCACAACAGCAGGTAAGAATAGCAAACCTCAGAAATGCTTTGCCTCAAACATCTTTAGCCATTTCTTTTTTAATACTTCCACATTTCTTATTCTAAATCCTTTCTATAACGTAACTTTGGGAGCAGTAACCATGGTAACCATAGCATAATTCAGGGGGTGTTTTATTGAAACTTTGTGCTTGTGCATGAGGGATCTATGATGGCTCCTTCAGTCATTTGCTATGAATACTATAAGACAATGGGGGTGAGTTTGAGCAGCAGTAACTGATAAAAGGTTGGCATCGACTCTATACCCAAACATTGGACATTTTTTTCCTTTGGATAAAAGTGTCTCTTTACTTAACTGTATTTTCCTTCATAATAATAATTTTAGATGCTATACTTAATTGTATTTATTGATGATACATTACTAAACTCTACACAAAGCGAATGATGAAACCACCCTTTTATCTACATGTTAATTGATTGTGGATATACTTTGTTGGAAATTCATTGAGAGTGACAGTGAGGAAGTAATTTGTTGCTATGCAAGACCTGAAACTTTCAACCTATAGACCCTTTCAACAATAAAAACAAAAACAATGCTTGAACGTTCTATTTGGGCCCCAATCTACTTCCTCTGCATTAAGATAACATATGGAATGTTAAAAAGGAAGTCTTGTGGGGCCAACTATGATGCTGAGAATGGAACTCTCTTGAAAGGGTCCATAGACCCTTTCAACAATAAAAACAAAAACAATGCTTGAACGTTCTATTTGGTTCCCAATCTACTTCCTCTGCATTAAGATAACATATGGAATGTTAAAACGGAAGCCTTGTGGGGCCAACTATGATGCTGATAATGGAACTCTCTTGAAAGGGTCTATAAGATTTTTGAGTGTAGTGCTCTAGAATCTTAGCTTTCTAGAATTTTAGCTTTCAAATTCTATTTGTGTGGCAACTCATTTCTTTCTCTGCGGAAGCCACTAAATCACAACAAATAAATTTAAAAACACTTATTGTTATTTCTATTTTCATCTTGGCAAGTAGCCCCTTAGTAATATATAAGACAATTGACCTCAACGACACTACAGTACATCAGTTTCTTAATGACCCATAAGTCCTTGGGCTTCGCATCAGGGTCCGGTTCTTCCTGTCGGGACTTATTTTCTGATTTTGACCGGGGGACAATACATTATCCCATACTTTGGTTAGGCCTACATGACCAGACCCCACACATTGTTGTAGACCGCTTAAAGAGGATCATCTGAAAGGTGAAGAGTAATTCCTGCGGGCTTTAGAGGTATTTAAGGAAAGGTGTCATTGAGGTCGCGTGTCTTATTAAAACGATCCTTGAGGAGCCGTGTCGGACCTTGACTGGCCAGGGAGTTGAGGACAGATTGTTTTGATCCTTGGCTCTCTCTAGTGAAAGGGTAAGAGAGAGGGAGGGAGGGAGGGAGGGGAAGGGAGGACTGGTAGGCTACAGGAGTGGGAGAGGGAAGAGGAAGTAAGGGCACTGTATGTGTGTGTGTGTTGGCCAGGATAGGCATGTTGGACAGAGAGAGGGAGAGAGAGTGTGTGTGTGTGGGTGTGTTGGCCAGGATAGGCATGCTGGAGTGAGTGAGAGAGAGAGAGGAAGAGAGAGGGAGGGAGAGTGGGTGTTTATGTATTTCAGAGGGGAGGGGTGGAATGCCATCTATGTGTGTGTAGGTATGGGTAGGTACAGTATGTGTGTGTGTGTGTGTATGTATGTGTGTGTTTGATAGAGGAGGCCATAGGGCATGTGTTTGAATGTGACTGGGGAGAGAGAGAGAGAGAGAGACTGTGACAGCTGAACAGATAGCTGAGAGCAGGAGGCTGCTAGCATGCCTGCTCATACGTGCCAAATCTCCACTGGCTATTTATAACGGCCTCCTCCTCAGATCCTTAACACCAGCCGGCCGGCCACTCAACACACTCACTCACACCCGGCAGCCAGACCAACTGCATGGAAAAAGGTGCGTGCTGTGTGTGTGTGTGTGTGTGTGTCTGTATGAGTATGTGTTTGGTGTACACCCATGTCATTTACCTGTCTCTCCTCACCTGTAGTGATCGCTACCTGTGGCTCTCTACCTGTTAGTGGTAGAGGCAGTGCTAAAATGAGTGGGAGGAAATGTAGCAGTTTTATAACAGGAGCTACAGTAGTTCTCCGTAAATGTTCAGTTGTTAGACGGAACCCAGTGGATTAGACTTTGAATGATTTAATGCTTAGAGAACAAACAAACCAGCTTTTCTATATCTGAGCAGGCAAAAGGTATTGTTGGGTTTGTAGACTGCATGTATGTAAACATGACTGAATTGTTTTTTTTTGTGCAATTCAGTGTTGATGTAGAATGTATAAATGGAACTGAGTATTGTCTGGTCAAATCATCTTGTTGTTTTGACTTATCTTGTTGAGTTGAATTATGTAAATGTGTAGTTTAAAGTTTATTATGTAAATGTATAGTGTTTGAAAAAGTTTATTACAAACAGACTTCAAATTGATATAACTGATTTCAGTCAAAGCAACAACATGACTACTTCACAGTGTTATGGTCAATACATCTAATGAATGTGGTATAGATGTCTATGTGGAACTGAAACCTTCATGTCTGGGGTATGGCTAGAGTTTGGCCACAGTGCATTCATCATATACTGTCCAGTTTCAGCATTTGAGCCTTTTCAGTGTAGACAGTGAGCTTTTTAGTTGTTTTTTCTTGTTCTTTGTTGAATGAGAACAAACTGTTACATCAATATTCAATAAATATATTGTATGAAATAGATTCAAATACTTAATTATACAGTATGATATATAAAATACTTTTAAAGTCCTCTAGGCTGACACTGGTGTGTTCAGTGACCCATTTAGCAGACACTTCTTGACCAAAGTGACATATATCATAATATCAGAATCATATGTCAGATATTACAAGGGATCACATTGTCCCCGGAGCAACTTGGGGTTAAGTGCCTTGCTCAAGGGTACAACGGCAGAAGCCGGGAATTGAACCGACAACTTTCAGGCTACTGCACGCTAGCCCAGCTCCTTAACCACTACACTACCGCTGCCCTACAGGCTACTGCATGCTAGCCCAGCTCCTTAACCACTACACTACCACCGCCCCATGTTATGCCACGCCGCCACTTGTTATGGTATTTGTGACAATAAACAGCAAAATGTTCCCTCACATGAGAGATGCAGTGCCAGTGTAGCACATCTTTTTGTTGAATGAGATCAAAGTGTTATATCAATACTATAAATCTTCTTATGAGCTTCAATACTATAAAGCTTCTTCTGAAGTCAATTAAAAAGACTTTTAGGCTGAGCCTGGTGGGTTCAGTGGTGCATTTGTGTTGTGGTATCTGTGGCAATACCTAACATGATTGTAAGCCACAACTGACCCAGATGTAAGTGCTGATAAGTCACTGTGTTTCTTGTTGTCGGGCCAAGACAGTGGAATGGCCATACCCACCATGTTTAATTGCAGTGCCAGGATCCTGGTGGGAAGGGGAGGCTCCATTCTGTGCTCCCCCAGGGAGGAGGCTTGCGTGCGGGCCACGGAGAAGCACCAAGTGCCCCTGGTCCTGCCGGAGCTGTTTTTTTACCCTGGCATGGATTCCAGCCTGGCATGGGAGATGAGCTTTTAATTAACGCCTGCACTGAGGCAAGGCAGCCGGGCATAAGGCCTAGCAACGGAGGGGTGAGAAGGCATCAGGTGGCATGGAGGAAGGTATGTGTGCACAGGATGGGCAACAGGGCATATGTGTTTGGAGTGCGGAGGTAGAGGGTATAGAGTATGTGGTTATGGGAGGGGTAACAGGGCATATGTGTGGGTACAGGAGGGGTAACAGGGTATATATGTGGTACAGGAGGGGTAAGAGGGTATATGTGTGGTATGGGAGGGGTAACAGGCCATAAGTGTGGGCACAGGAGGGGTAAGAGGGTATATGTGTGGTATGGGAGGGGTAACAGGGTATATATGTGGTACAGGAGGGGTAACAGGGTATATATGTGGTGAGGAAGGCAAGAGCAGAAGGACGGGCATAAGGCCTAGCAACGGAGGGGTGAGAAGGCACAGGTGGCATCTGTGGCAATACCAACAGGATTGGTAACAGGGCATAAGTGACCCAGAGGGAGTAGAAGTCACTATGTTTGGGTAAGACAGTGGGCAACATAAGAGGGTATAAGTATGTGTTTATGGGGTGGGATCCTGGTGGGACAGGGGGCCATATGTCTGTGGTCCCCAGGGTAGAGGGCATATGTTTGGAATGCGGGGGGTGCCCCTGGTCCTGCCGGGTACCTGGCATGGGCCCGGAGCCTGGCACTGAGGGAGGAGCAGCTCGCGACTCCATCATCATGGGAGGAAGGTATGGGGGCATATGTTTGGGCCGGGGAGGGGTTATGGGAGGGTAACAGGGCATATGTGTGGGTACAGGAGGGGTAACATTTATGTGGAGGGGTAAGAGGGTATATGTGTGGTATGGGAGGGGTAACAGGCCATAAGTGTGGGCACAGGAGGGGTAAGAGGGCATATGTTTGGGTAAGGGGGTAAGAGGGTATAGAGTATGTGTGGTTATGGGAGGGGTAACAGGCCATATGTGTGGGCACAGGAGGGGTAAGAGGGCATATGTTTGGGTACGGGGGGGTAAGAGGGTATAGAGTATGTGTGGTTATGGGAGGGGTAACAGGGCATTTGTGTAATCAATCAAACATTGACATTTGATGTTTATAGACAGAGATGGGGGAGTGTTCACATCAGTGGAAAGCCGTGTGGGCATTTCTACTGGGATCACGCAGTTCCATTTGAACTGAAATTTGGCTTTTTTTGTGTGTTTTGTCTCAGGTGACGAGTCTGAGGAGTTCAGTCCCAACTGCATGGATTTCTATCTGAGCAAAGTCTCTCACAACACCAGGTGAACACACACACACACACACACACACACACACACAGAATCTAGTGACAACTTATCAATATCTGGGCACAGTTATATAATCTTTGGTGAAAGTGCTGGTATTTTGCAGAGTTTGTCTTCTCATCTTTCATGTATGTAAATAACATAAGCTCTGTCTGGTGGTTTGTTGTGGGGATTGGCAGGCCCTTTGTGGGGGTTTGTTTGGGAAAGGGAGAGGATCTCTCCGAGTCCCAGGACGATGACTGTGCCTGGACCCCCAGCCGCAGCCAGAAGAGGCGCAAGAGACAGAGGAAGAAGGCAGAGCCCACCAAGGAGCGCTGGAACGAGAGATGGAGGGAGGGAGGGAGAGGGGGAGGAAGAGAGGTGCCACAGAGGGGTAGAGCAAGGGGTGACATGAGAGAGAGGAGGAGCAGAAGGATCCTGTCCGAGCCTAGTGAGCCGGCCAGCAGCAGCGATGAATGCCCACGCACCTCCAGAGCCCACCACAGGTGGAACCCCAATCCATGGGACCCAAGCCCAGGGAGGAGGCACCGATTTCAGCCTCACAGACTCAGTCCACCCCCCGCCTTTGCCGACCGCAAGGCCCCTCTCTGGGAGTCCCCCAGCCTGGACAGCCTCGGCAGCCTCCTCTCCCAGAGTCCAGATGGCAGAGGCAGCACAGACACCTCCAGCACACGCACGCCAGGGGACGGAGACTCAGCACACACACACCACAGCACTCAGGTCCAGCTTGGCTCCTGTTCCTCCTGCTGTCCGTCGGAGCAGAGCCCCAGCTCGTCCCACTCCAACACCCCCGACTCCGCTCAGAGCTACAGCCTCTCGGAACGGAGCTCTGACTCATTCCCCCTGGACCATGGCTCACCGCTGCGCTGTTTGTGTCCAGGTTTCCCCGGCAACACAGTTTCCGGTTCCTCCACCTGTAGCTTGGATAGGAGTGTCACGACTGTGTCGTCATCGTGCTGGAACGGTCACTCAGATTCTAGATGCTTCCGTGCCATGCTGGACGGAAGCCTCAGCCGCGTGTGTGTTCAGAGCACCGTCCCGTACACCTATGGCAGCACAGAGACTGGGACGACGTCCGACTCGTGTTGCACACTGTCCAGAAGCTTTGATGCTGTGGACGGCTCGGCCTTGCCTGGTCTGTGTGGGAGACCGAGGACGGACAGGTCGAAGGACTACAGCGTGGACACGTCGTCTTTGTCCCTCCGCAGCAGCACTGACGCCACCTGCACGTCCACCTCTTCTGCCTACACAGTGACGCGCAGCTTCGACTCGCTGTGTGCAGAGGACATCGACTCTCACACAAACTCTAGCAGCACTCTCAAGCCGAGGAGAAGATTTGACTCCTCGACCGTGAAGGGCAGTTCTGACTCCCTCTGTACGAACGACGACTCGGACTCCTCTTACGTGTGTATGAACAGGGGGAAGGGCCCCTGCTTGGGCGTCGAGACTAACTCGGACTCGAGGTGTAGTAGCAGTGAGACGGTCTTTCGCTCGGACTCGTCCTGCAACACCGTGCGGCGGAGCTTCGACTCGCTGTGCGTGAACGATGATTCGGAGTCTGTGTACGTCTGCATGAATGGACGAGGAGGCTCCAACGCATCGTACAGCAGCACAGAGACGGCCAGGGACTCCGACTCGTCACTGTACAGCGTGGAGAGAAGCCTGGACTCCCCCTATCTGAGCGAGAGGGTTGTGGCCCTGTGTACCTGTCCTGTCGAGATGGAGGCCTCTCAGACGAGCACAGAGAGAAGCGTCCACTCTCTCTATCTAAGTGACAGCACTACCGCTCTGTGTACCTGTCCTGTTGAGACAGAGGCCTCCCAAAGTAGCATGGAGGTGTATCCCAACCTCTACTGCAGCGAGACGGACAATGGGGTCACCTCGGCGATGACCTCTGTGGTGACCTCTGACCCCTCCGTGTGTGACTCGTCATGCGGGGTCGACTCAGACTCTCTCAGCACCTCGGCCGTTGCGGAGTGGGGCTCGGTCTCCCTCGACGACAGCGAGAGGAGTGCTTCGGAATCCACTCCCGGAAACCATGGCAACTCATCGGACTCACTGTACCAGGCGGTGCTGGACTCACCCACCTCGTCGCCCGGTAACAGTGCGGAGAGGGACTCCGCTGACGCTCTCGCGCAGACTTTGGAGGCGGGGATGCAGCTGGACTCGCCGGCCCACCTGGCCAGCCACCTGGAGTGGGTTCTGAAGGACCTCCGTGGCGTGGTGACCCAGTCGGACCGGCGCCTGGTGTCGCCCTTCTTCAGGGAACTGGTGAGAGAGACAGGCGACGACAGGGACGGAGAGAAGACTAGCGCCAACGAGGGCTTTCTCTTCCATCCCCAGAAGGTAATACACAATGAAGAAGAAAACGAACCTTCGTCTGCCTCAAACACTGCAAGCATAATATGTTTAGTATAATTAAATATTATTTACGTTAATTCATGAATTTAGAAAAATAATAATGTGTTGTTTATTTAACTTTAATAGATCAGTAGAGACATGGTACATGAAAGAAACAGAGGAAAGTCGGACAGAAGTTAGTTGTCTTTTTCTGTGCATGGAAATGACCTTGAACAGAAATAACAAACACAAACATGAGCATGTCTGCCTGTTGGCACATTTGTAGCGGCGTCTCCCATTTGGTGTGTGTCCCTATGTCAGCTTCTGCAGCCCAGGAACCTGATGTACCGTGAGGGTCAGCAGTACTCTCTGCTCCAGCACATTCAGAACGGCTCTTACGGAGACGTCTTCAGTGCTGTGGACCTCAATACTGGATTCAAGTGTGCGGCCAAAAAGGTAAGCGTGCAAGTCATTGAGGAGCCCCATGGCTTGCACTTATCATTGTTACACACATTATACTTGTTGCACATGTTAATGTGTCAATGTACTATTTAAACTATATTTAATGCTGAGTAACAAAGGGTAATACGACATTGGCTTTTTATAAGGAAGTACTCAGGTTATGTATTATTCATGTGTTATATTATAGATCATTATAGATAGACTGTATGACAAAGAGGCTTGAACTGAAATCAATGTTGAGAAGCTCATTACAACTGAACAGGATGTTATGTTGCCGTTATAAACTACATTTCCCATGAGTCTCTGCATTCATTAGATGATAGTTCTGTGTTATGTTCTGTCCCCCTCAGGTGCCGCTCTGTAGTTTCAGCTGGGAAGAGGTGGGCACGTGGAGTGGCCTGAGCTCTCCTCGCGTCCTCCAGCTGTTTGGAGCTGTGAGGGAAGGACCCAACATCGTCCTCTTTATGGACCTCAAGACAGGTACACTCTTAGAGATGTTCTTCACCTAGGGAGAGGGGTTTATATATATGATATGGTATATAGGATAGGAAAATGAGAGAGATATTAGAAAACAGAGGATGAGAGAGAGGAGAGGAGAGGACAGGAAACCCTAAAGATGATGCATATTTATTTATATATATGCATATTAATGGCAAAATATTATGTCCCAGCCATTATACATGCATTTATATATATATTAGCCTATATATATTATTATTTATCAAGTAAAATATTTATGCATATTATTTAATATTATTATTAAACATAATATTATTATTATCAAGTAAATATTATTATTATCAAGTGTTATTTATTTATTATATATGCAACATAAATATATATTATCAAGTAAACATGAAGTAAATATTATGCATATTATTTTATATATTATTATACCGTATTATTATTTATTATATCATGTTTATTATTGTTTAACCCAAATATTATGGAGAGGATGAGAGAGAGGAGAGAGACAGGAAGAGGAGGAGAGGAGGGGGGGAGAGGAGAGGAATAGAGAGAGGAGAGGACAGGAAGAGGAGGGGAGAGGAAGAGAGAGAGGAGAGGACAGGAAGAGGAGGGGAGAGGATGAGAGAGGAGAGGAAGAGGGTGAAAAGGAGATGGACAGGAAGAGGATGAAGAGGAAGAGGAGAAAGGAAGAAGGAAGAGATAGGGGAAAAGGAGAGGAAGAAAGATGAAAAGGAGGAGAGAACAGAGGACAGGATGAGGAGAGGAAGAGAAGAGGGGTGGAAAAGAAGGAGAGAGGAAAAAATGAGGAGAGGAGAGAAAGAGGAAGAGGAGAGATGTTGAAGTTGTGGAGGAGCTCTGAGACTAGAGGAGAGTTGAGAGGGGCGGGAGATGCCAGGTTAAGTCTTTCTATCTATCCGTCTTCTTTTGCTGGAATATTATCCCTGCATGTGCTCACTGTGTCCCCAGCCTGGAGTTCAGTCTCTCATCTGCTCTGTCTCAAGGTCATGTCAGGATCCTCTTCTCTTCTCTTCTCTTCTCTTCTCTTCTCTTCTCTTCTCTTCTCCTCTCTTCTCATCCTGTCTTCATTGATTTCCTCTCTTGTACCCTCCACTTGTTCCTTTATTTACTCCATTATTCTCTTACTCTTGTCTGAGCCTCTCTCTCTCCCTCTCTCTCTCCCTCTCTCATGGGCACGCTCTCTCTCTCTCTCCCCCTCTCTTATGGGCATGTTCTCTCTTTCTCTCTGTTTCTCTCTCTCTCTCCCAGGCTCCCTGGCTCAGCTGCTGAGGTGTCGGGGTCGTCTCCCTGAGGACTTGAGTCTGCACTACCACGTCCAGGTGCTGGAGGCCCTGGAGCACCTGCACAGGCGACGCGTGCTGCACCTGGACGTCAAAGGTGAGCACCCCACCCCACCCCCACCTCCCAGGAACACAGAAGCATTCAGGTCTGGCTGCTCGTCTTTTTACTCCGACCGTTTGATGCAGGCAGGCGTGACTCTGAAGTGTTCTCTGAGTCTAATGATGTCTGTCTGGTTTTTGAGTTCAGGTGTGCTTCATGCTTAGAACATGCCAGAGTGTTTTTCTGTTCATGAATATCTTGTCCTTTGATTAGTGTAATTGGCTATTATTACAGTGCATGAAAATGCACTCTTCTGTTATCCGAAGTCTTCTTCTTATTATTATTCTTCCCACCAAATTTCTGCGTCTAATTCAGCTTCAACTGTTTAACGTAGAAACTTTGTTCAAACTTTGTAACGTAGGTCTTGAAAAGGACACTTGAGGAATGTATTTTTCACTTTTTTGTAAACTTTATACTTTTGAGATATTAACAAAAAAAACAAGCTTATTTTTCCCCATAGACTTTGCATTAGCACTATGACATCACAATGGGACTAATTAACTTGATTTGCACCTGTATCAACTTCCAGCTGCTCAACTAGGGTTAATCAAAGGGCCAGTTAAACTGATTGCACCTGTATCAACTGCTTTCTGCTTAACTAGGCCCCTCTCTCTGTGTCTCTCCATTCTACAAGGATATAAGGCACATTCCATCCAACTTTCTATCCATTCATCACTCTTCAAACCATTCACTCATCCACCCATTCTGATATCCACCAACATCCATTAAAACAATCTGCTTATCAACATCCATTCAACTTTCTGTCTATCAACATCCATTTACACTATCCACATTCAACTTTTAAACTATATATACTGTCTCAACGGTTTAAGCATACCAATCTGTCTCTCTTAAGACTACTATTTCCTCTGCCCAAGTTAAACTGTTTGAAAATAAATGTCCTCACTACAATATTTCACTATTAAATAATTGAACTATTTAAACTACTCAACTATTTAACTGTTCAGCCATTTAAACAGTTGTTATCAACTATGGCTCCTACCAACTGTTTCCAAATAAAAGTATAAAATATATTTTCATGCACTGGTAATTTCCTCAAAATTACATTTTCTAGTTTCTTTTTTGCTGTTTGTCGGATGTGGGTATTCAGATTTGAGGACTACCTGCTTGATCATGTAACATAGGTAATATGCCGCTTCCTGATCAAGGGTGTAATTGGCTGTCTGTCTAACACTGGATCTGTGATTGGTTGTCTCTCTGACACAGGAACTGTGATTGGTTGTGTCTCTGACACTGGATCTGTGATTGGTTGTCTTTTTGACACTGAATCCGTCATTGTCTGTTTGTGTGTAGTGGACAATGTGCTGCTATCTGAGGATGGGAGAGACTGCTTCCTGTGCGACTTTGGACTCTCAGAGATGCTGGACACCAATGGACAGGCACCTAGAGCATTCCGGGGTGAGTCACACACACACACACACACACACACACACACACACACACACACACACACACACACGCACACACACCCAAACGCACACACACACACACACACTCATAGATACACACACATAAATGTCTGTATGATTTCATGGCATATGAAGCTGCCGAGTCAGTAGTTAGGTAAGTGCGGAAGGCTTGGGTGCCTTACAGGGCTCCTCTATCACAAGGCCTATATTTAGCAGTGCTAAAACGGGACATGTGTTGTGTGTTGTGTTGTGTTGTGTTGCGTCTCCAAGGATACGGCCTGCGGGGGACAGAGACCCACATGGCACCTGAGGTGGCGAAGGGGGATGCGCGCGGGGCCAAGGCCGACGTCTGGAGCAGCTGCTGCATGTTGCTCCACATGCTCAATGGCTGCCACCCCTGGACCCGCTACTATGCCCACCCACTCTGCCTCACCGTGAGTACTATGCCCACCCACTCTGCCAACCCACTCTGCCTCACCTTGAGTACTATGCCCACCCACTCTGCCCACCCACTCTGCCTCACCGTGAGTACTATGCCCACCCACTCTGCCCACCCACTCTGCCAACCCACTCTGCCTCACCTTGAGTACTATGCCCACCCACTCTGCCCACCCACTCTGCCCACCCACTCTGCCTCACCGTGAGTACTATGCCCACCCACTACTATGCCCACCCACTCTGCCTCACCGTGAGTCAAGGCCACAGACACGGAACATAGAACATATAGAACTCATAGAACCTTGACCCACTACTATGCTCACCTGCTCTGCCTCATCGTGAATCAAGGCCACAGACACGGAACATAGAACTCATAGAAACTGGACCCACTACTACGCACACCTGCTCTACACCCGCTCTGCTTCATGGGAAGTCAAGACCACAGACAAGGAATCGAACACGCAGAGCACATAGAACTTAGACCCGTAACTACGCTCACCCACTTACTCTCACGGTGAACCACAGAGAGTACCACATAGAACATGCAGACAACATAGCATATGAAGTAAAACATGTACTACACACAGAAGACATAGGTTTAGTTGAAGTGTAGTGTAGTTGTAGTGTTTAATAAGTTGTGTAGTTGTAGTGTTTAATATGTTGTGTAGTTGTAGTGTTTAAAATGTTGTGTAGTTGTAGTGTTTAATCACTATACCACTGGGCAATAAAACGCTAAACATCCTTCATCCTTTGTGCAGTGTTAACCTCCCTTCTCCCTGATGCCCAGTGTGCTTCCTACTCTGTGTTAACCACCCTTCTCCCTGATGCCCAGTGTGCTTCTTACTCTGTGTTAACCACCCTTCTCCCTGATGCCCAGTGTGCTTCCTACTCTGTGTTAACCACCCTTCTCCCTGATGCCCAGTGTGCTTCCTACTCTGTGTTAACCGCCCTTCTCCCTGATGCCCAGTGTGCTTCCTACTCTGTGTCTGGCTGCAGATAGTGAGTGAGGAGCCGCCGCTGAGGGAGGTCCCCGGTTCCTGCCACCCGCTGACGGCGCTGGTGTTCCGGGCCGGCCTGGTCAAGGACCCTGGGAGGAGGGCCTCCGCCACAGAGCTCAAGGAGAGGAGCAGCGACGCCCTCAGGGCAGGTACGCCTCCACCCACCTGTGCCAGGTGTCCTCTTCTCATGAGTGTGTGTTCATTAAGGTGTTATCTCATGAGTGTGTGTTTATTAAGGCATTATTAAAGGCGTTATCTCATGAGTGTGTGTTTATTAAGGTGTTATTAAAGCGTTATCTCATGAGTGTGTGTTTTATTAAGGCATTATTAAGGCGTTATCTCATGAGTGTGTGTTTATTAAGGTGTTGTTAAAGTGTTCTCATGAGTGTGTGTTTATTAAGGCATTATCTCATGAGTGTGTGTTTACTAAGGTGTTGTTAAAGTGTTATCTCATGAGTGTGTGTTTATTAAGGCATTATTAAGGCGTTATCTCATGAGTGTGTGTTTACTAAGGTGTTATTAAGGAGTTATCTCATGAGTGTGTGTTTATTAAGGTGTTATCTCATGAGTGTGTGTTCATTATCTCATGAGTGTGTGTGGTGACACTTTACTTGACAGTATCGGCATAAGAGTGTCATGACATTGTCATGACACATGAATCCTAACCTCTAACCCTAATCCTAACCTCTAACCCTAAACCTAACTTGTTATGACAAAAACCAAATGTCACTTAATAACAGAAGCGTTATGTCATAAACGTTTATGACTTTTTTATGACACATTCATGACCGTGTCATGTCACTCTTATGTCGATACTGTCAAGTGACGTTTAACCGTGTGTGTTTATTAAGGTGTTATCTCATAAGTGTGTTCATTAAGGTGTTATCAATAGTGTTAGTTATGGATGATAAACATATGTTACCCTCCACACACCTGTGCCAGGGTACCACAGGTGTTGTTGTCCTTCATGTGTGTGCTTATTAACATGTTATTAACGTGTTATTAATAGTGTTAGTTGTAGTCCATGGGAGCGCTGGTGTTCAGCTGTTTATGTCATGTAATGGCAAAGTGAGAAGAAATATGCACTGATCTGTATGTAATGGTTACATGAAAATGTGTCTGTTTATTTTTCTGGGCTTTTGATGACAACAAAAGAAAATATGATGTAGATTGTGAAATCAGTTTTTAGGTTGCTTCAGAATCTCAGTGAATACTAACTTTAATTTCCTTTCTCTCTTTCCCTTGTGTGTGTGTGTGTGCATGTGTGTGCGTGCATGTGTGTGCGTGTGTGTGTTTGTATTTGTGTGTGTGTGTGTGTGCTTGTGTGTATGTGTGTGTGTGTGTGCGTGTGTACTTCTCTGCTACAGTGGGTGGAGTATCCAGCACCATAACTTACCCACCAACTCACCCACCTGTGGAACCCTCTGCTGAAGCGAAAATCCCTCCAGCCCCAGAATGCCCGTCTGCAACCTCCCAGGAAGCCCCTCCTCCTCCGCGAGGCTGTGACATCACTTCCTGTTGCGGCGACAGCCCCCAGCCCCTGGTGCACTGGCTGAGCACCTGGAGGGAGAGAGCGCAGGAGGAGGAGGGAAGTGACAGCGAGGATGGAGAGAGACACTCCGAGGAGGAGTGGAGTGAGGCGGAGGGGAGGAAAGAGAAGTGGGAGGAAGAGGAGAGCGAGGAAGAGGAGGGGAGCGATCTGGAGAGCCTGCGGGGGAAGGCCAGCGACTGGATGGAGGAGGAAGAGGAGTGGGAGCCCTTCCACCGGCTGCAGATCCTCTACGGGCCCAAACAACACACACACACTCACTCACACACACTCTCGCACACAGACCAGACTGAGTCAGAGGAGGAAGCACTCATGAAAGGTGTGTGTGTATGTACTTGTGAGTGTGTGTGTGTGTGTGTGTGTGTGTATATGTGCTTGTGAGTGTGGGTGTGTGTATGTGTGTGTGTGTATGTGCTTGTGAGTGTGGGTGTGTATGTAGTAGGTGTGTCAGTGTGTTCTTGTGTGTTAAGCCATTGGTGAGCATTGATTATAGTGGAAGGTTAATGTGAATATAGGAGAGAGTGAGTGAAATGGGTAGCACTGAGTTGTCCTGTATTACGTACAGTATATGTGTTCAGTGTTCTAACATAACAGTGGACATGATTGGTTGGATGATTGATTGATTCTGATGTGTTCTGTAGGACCCGGTTTGAACAGTGTGTCTCTGCCACGCCCCCCTCGATCACAGAACCGTGTCTTAATCCCACTCAACACATCAGAACACCAGTTTGATTCCTCTGAAAAGGTGGGTTCACACACACGCAGACACGTGCACACACACACGCACATTAGCAGTGGTGGAATGTAACGTGTAAATACTTCGTTACTGTACTTAAGTAAATTTTACACGTATTTGTACTTTACTTAAGTAAAATTTATAGTGCATACTTTTGACTTTTACTTCGTTACATTTTACAGCAATTATCTGTACTTTTACTCCGCTACATTTCTACAACACCATCGTTCCTTTTTTTTATATACATTTTATGATCAGTTTTTTTTTTTCTCTGACAAACACGTTTGTTTTACCGGGGTTGCTACCAAAGATTCTGGGCGCTATGTGCATTCTTAGAAACATAAGCTTCTAGTCTAGACCAGGCAAAGCGTGAGCTTGTAGCCATCTGCATTCGGTAGGCTATATTCACCAGACCCATGGCTACACTGTACATGCAACTGTGTTCTGTGCCTTTCTCTGTCTGTTATCTGCAGCGTTAGGGCCTCCTCTCCGATGAGATTGCTATCCGCGGATCAGCGAAGTTACAGGCTATGCCCATGCTTCTGTCACACGTCTGATCATTTGCGGCACAAATTAATGGTAGACTATTAATGAACCGGTGGCCGGAAAAAAAAAAAAAAAAACGTAACATTTTCCAGATTAGGAAATATTCCTTAATTGTGTGTGATTAAATAAAGATGCATAGCCTACAATTGGGGGGTAGTAACGTGAGCGCTCATTCAATGTCTATGCGTTTGCGCAAGTGAAACTGAACTTAATCATAAAGACACCTTTCTCAGCAACTTTTCTGTTCAATCAGCATAATTGGCATTACGATCCACCCGACGTTTCCCTTGTCTACCCCGTTAAACTTCAGGCTCTCGTGTTTTGCTGAATGATATTACTCAGCAGATCACCCTAGTAGATAACCAGAATTACAGTCTCTAGAATTGTAGGTCAGAATGTAAACTGGGCCACAGATGGTAAGGACAATTGCATTAACTTAAAACTAAGTTTTTTTTACTTCTAGTCGAGTATAACCTAAAACTAGCTTAATTAAAATGCCACAGCCCATACTGATTTTTCCTTTTAGAATATAGATATTAAGAGAATAAATCATTATGCAAATACTTTTACTTTTAATACTTAAAGTACATTTAAAAGCAGGTACTTTTTACTTTTACTTAAGTAGGGTTGTCATTGTGGTAATTTTACTTTTACTAAAGTAAATATTTCTCTGTGTATTTGTACTTTTACTTAAGTACTGAGGTTCAGTACTTCCTCCACCACTGCACATTAGTTGCACATATTGCATACACGCACGCGCGCGCACACACACACACAATAAGTAACACTTATTTACCTAAAAAAATCACAAACACACATGAATTTGCACATAGACAGATATCAACATCAGATATGCATGTTTTCCCATATACATACTTCTTTTGACTTCTATTCTATTCTATTGACTTCTATTCCATTCTATTGACTAAATAATAATGATTAACTGATGTCTCTGTGTACTCATGGCATACTTCCTGTTATACCCCTAGGAGTCTGATTGGTCAGATGACCTTAGCTCAGGGGTGTTCTCATCCTATAACAGCCAGACTGACAGAGAGAACTTCAGTGTTGATTGGCTGGTTTCCACCAATCAGCCGCCATCCTGTTGCATTGAAGGTTTGTGTTTGTGCGTTGACAGTCACAGAGATGTGTTTTTTGTGCATAGACACTAGAAGCATCCCTTCTCTCCTCTATGAGTTCAATAAGAAGCAGCTGTAACTCAATTGCAAGGGTGTTGGGCTGATTAAATTTGGTGGTACATTTTCAAGATAGAATACATGGATTAAATTAAGCAGATAGAATGCATGGATTAAATTAAATTAAAGAGCACAATGATAAATAAACTTGTTAATATAATAAATGTTTTGTTTTAGTAACAAATTATAAACATAACTTGGATACAATACAGAGGGAATGCATGGACACCAGTCTGTAGAATGAGAGCTCTGAATTGCTGCTCACCCTATTAAGAGTTTATGTGGCATACAAATGATTTTGGAAACTTTAATTTAAGGTAAAAAAAAAAAACTATTGAAGTCATAATAATCTAAACATTAGTTTTTGCTGGCTAATCCAAATAATGCCTTTAGAAGATCTCAGATCTATTTCTGTCATTTCCAGGTTTAGGGGTGGACATCTGGATCGAGGACTTCAGTGGAGAGCGCTTCAGGATCCGAGAGAAACCACAGGTGAAGGTGGGACACGTTGCCATGGGGATCAGTGACCAGGTGAGTGTGGGTGTATATCAGATGTATTCTATGCCCCTTTACACTTTCTCTCTCTCTCACACACACACATACACACTATCTATCGATCTACAGTATGGATCTATCTATCTATCTGCCTAGTGACCAGGTGAGTTTGTGTTTACATCAGATCCCGTGAGGGAAATTTGGTCTCTGCATTTATCCCAATCCGTGAATTAGTGAAACACACACAGTGAGATGAAGCACACACTAACCCGTAGCAGTGAGCTGCCTGCTACAGCGGCGCTCGGGGAGCAGTGAGGGGTAAGGTGCCTTGCTCAAGGGCACTTCAGCCGTGGATGTGGGCATGGGAGAGCAGTGCTCAACCACGTTTCTTACTGGTCGGGGATCGAACTGGCAACCCTTCGGCTACAAGCCCTAACCAGTAGGCCACGGCTGCCCCAAGCAGTAAGCATTTTAAGACATCTAGAAGTTCAACATCAGACACCTTGAAGTGTACAACATCAGACACCTTGAAGTGTGCATCATCAGACACGTTGAAGTGCACTTCTTCTCCCCATGTTTCTTTGCATCTCCCTCTCTCACTGGTCTTTGTCTCGTCTCCATCTCCAGATCTCTGTGCGGATGTTTAGCCTGGCCACCCTGGACGGGAAGCTGGTCCGGCCCGAGGAGGAGGTGCAGGAGTCGGGCACCTGGCTCCAGTGTGTCCCCGCCCTGGACGACTGCCCCGCCTGGACCTGGAGGATCAGGGACGGACAACTGGAGGAGAGGAGATGAAGAGGAGAGATCGATCTCCGATGAAGGAAATCGATCGATCGATCAGTCTTTCTGTCTCACTGTCTGTCTGTCTGTCTGTCTGTCTATCTATCTATCTATCTATCTATCTATCTATCTATCTATCTATCTATCATCAACATTGATTATGCTGGATTATTATTCAATTCCGCATAAGCGTATGTTGGTTTTAGGACATTGTATTGCATTGTATGTGTATTACATATTTTGATCACATTTTGTTCACTACATTTAGTTCAGCAAAACATTCAAAGTACAGTAAATATCAGCTGCAGGCATGAAACCAAAGTGGATTTGATTTCAGTCTTACTGGGTGCTGTTCACATTCACGTTGAAAATGTCAGTTTAGATTGTTAGAAGACAAGACTCAACTTCCGACCTTATGTTTGGGCCAGCAAACTGTTGGTATTTTCTAAATGCATAATGTAAGGCATATTTTGTTATCATCATTATTCTTGATTACTCTGACATCTTTGTCAAATTCTTTGATTGATTGACAGGTTGATCAGACATGTTTAACAACTGTAAAACCAGCCTGTTCATGTTCAAGAAGTCATGGCGTGCAAACCTAGATAAAGTGACGTGTTCTCCAGATTTATTTATATTTTTATTGAGTACAAATGAATGCATTTAATAAGCGTTGTGAAATCAAATTGCTAAAACATGTTATGGCAATTAATTTAGAAATGAGTGTCTTTGTAAGACTTATAAAATATGTTATTAAAAATTCTTTTAAGTGCTTTTGTATGCATTGTTTCTGTCACAGTTTGCAACATACTACAAAACACAACTAATGTATGTTGTCATTTATGTTGTCAGTTATTTTGTGAAGCATTTTGTCATACACACACACAATCATTCTCAGTCTTTTTTCTGAGATGCTGCTTCTGCTTCAGACAACAGCCTCTCGTAGCGACTTTTGAAAAATCCCACCTGAAAGAAAAAATGTCTTTCACTTTAGGTGCCCTTTTGTACCTAAATAAACTAATAATTATGCGTTTGGTAGAATGTGTTTCTTGTGTACATACGCATTGTACATATATGCATTTCAAGACAGACGAATAAGGAATGGCTGTTTGAGTGACAGTGTGACGTGTACTGATTATGTCCTACCTTGATAAGAACCCCCGTTATGATAACCAATAGAAACAGGCCACCAAAGGCTCCACCAATAATCACCTTAGTTAGGTCTGGCCCCTCATAGACCTCCACAAGGGTCTCAATCTACAGGGACACAAACACACTATTACCACCACTATTCCCTGATGGTCAGAGCTATTTGTTTGGGCTTTTCATCTGAAAATGCAAGAGTTAGTGATACCATGATGGTTACATTAGGGTATACAATGTCCAGAAATATCTACTGTAGGAATAGAACCAAAGACTATATGCATCAATTCCCTCTGGTCTTCAAGTTGGACATTTGACAGATTTGTCTTATCAGGAGAAAATTTAGTGTTTGTTTTCTCTGACTTGATAGTGATATGTTGGCGAGTCCAGGGTTACCTTGGTGACAGGCGCGAGGCGCGAGGAGTCCGAGGAGTAGAAGATGTACTTCCTGTCATCGTACTCCAGTGTGGCCGAACTGACCAGGTGAAACATTGCAGAACGCAGTCCAGTCTGGGAGGATTGGAGAGAGGCGAGGAGAGAGAGAGGAGATAGAGGAGTGGAGAGAGAGAGAGGAGAGGAGAAAGTGAGGAGAGAGGAGTGGAGAGAGAGAGAGGAGAGGAGAAAGAGAGGAGGAGAGAGAGGAGTAGAATGAGAGAGGAGAGAGAGAGGAGAAAGAGGAGTGGAGTGAGAGAGGAGTGGAGAGAGGATTAGAGAGAGTGGAGAGAGGATTAGAAAGAGGAGTGAGGAGAGAAGAGAGGAGAGAGAGAGAGGATTGGAAAGAGAAGTGGAGAGATTGGAGTGATTTGCAAAGCACTGCTCCTTGGGGTTTGAAGAAGTAACACCGGAGCTTTTCAGCAATGCGATGTGAACATAGTACCAAGTCTGTATACGCTTACAAAACGCTTATGTTGTAACTATACAAATCACAGCATGTAAATAGGAAAATGTTGGAGTTTCTTTTGTCACTATTGGGAGGTGTATGCAATTACAACCAGCCATTTTGACAAACCTGTGCTAAGCTAGGCTAGCAGCGGGTGCGTCAGACCGAGTAACTACACGCACAGAGATGAGAAGGGTATCGACTTATCTAACTCTGGGAAATCTTGCATATTGTACCTTCAAACAAAGATGTTGAATATAATACAGCAGTTTCAGCAAAATATATACTTAGCAGTACCTGCTCAATCCATCCTGAGCTCACGTTTCCTGAGACTGTGTAAAATTGGCGGTCACCTCTCAACATGAAAGAGGTGCATCTGAACTCCAGACACACGGCAACAGAACAGTCCTGATGGAGAGACAAGGCAACAACAGTCTTATATTATGTATAGTCATATTATGTATAGGTATATTATGTATAAACATATGTATAGGCATATTATGTATGGGTATATTATGTATAAACATATGTATAGGCATATTATGTATGGGTATATTATGTAGACATATTATGTATAGGCATATTATGTATAGGTATATTATGTATAGACATATTATGTATAGGTATATTATGTATAGGCATATTATGTATTAGTATATTATGTAGGCATATTATGTATAGGCATATTATGTATAGGTATATTATGTATAGGCATATTGTGTAGGTGTATAGGCATATTATGTTAGTCTGTCTAAGCTACTCTGATGTGATGAGCAGTTGGCCTTTCAATCAAACTGCTTCAGCAATATGGCACGATTGAGTTGAGAGTGGGTTTGGTAAAGATATACCCACCCCTGTGAGTGGGCCTTAGGCACGATTGAGAGTGGGGTTGGTAAAGATATGCCAACTTAAAAAAAGCTTAACTCGAGTCGCGATTCAAAGGCCGCTGTTCACCAGCAGCAGCATCCATCTTCTTTGTTTTCAAGTAGAAAGGAATTCACGCGGAACCGTAGCAACTCTGTCGTCATTATGTTAAGTCTGCCCACCGACTCTATACACGATTTGATTGGCTTAATCGAAGTTTGATTTTTCCAGCAAAAGCATCTAGATTTCTAGGCTAGTTGGAATGATTACTAGAGGTGAAAGTGGGGATGACCTTTGGTATCCCCACTCTAGAATATCTCGCGTCCAATCAAAAATTAATAAATAGTTTTGTTGTAGAATTTGAGAGAACGTTTTGACGGTCTGTTCATTACCACAATAGGTTCTTTGTTCTTCAGCAGGGTCTCTTTAAAATTGGTTATGTTTGGTTCCAGCTCACCCTCCCTGGTGCATCCTGTGATCTAATGTGAAATAGAAACAATAACGAAGCCAGTTTTATGAAGACATGGACCGACTATTCATAGACATACCTAAACCTTTAATAGATATCATAGATAGACCATTTACAGGCATCGATAAATCACTTATACACATGAATAGACCATTTGCAATCATTAGCTCAGGGAGTTGAGACCAGTGTGAGGACATAGGTCAACAGCTTCATTGAGCTTAATGGAGACTATTTACCACTTTTAAAATATTCATATTCATATTTAAATATTGACATCATTATCCAATCCTGTGTGGAGGATATAGGGTGATTTATCAGAAAAAACGCAGTGTATAGTATTCATAACTATGTTTTAATTCATCAAGACGGACTAAAAACTTCAGTCGTGTCTTGGTTGGTTATCTGGTGGCAATAAAGAAACACTCACGTTAAGGCTGTCCACATCGGTCCAGATATCTTTATCTTGGAGTCTTACTGGAACATGAATTACAACAGTAAGATTGAGTCCTCTAATGCTGTTTGTTACCTGGGACAGAGAGAGAGAGAGAGAGAGAGAGAGAGTGTGTGAGTGAGTGAATGAGTGAGTGAGTGAGCGAGCGAGCATGCGTGAGAGTGAGAGAGATTGGACCAGAGGTCAACTATCTGATATAATATATTACATTACCTAGGTTGGTGAAAGTTAAACATACCACGTAATGCCATAGAATCACATTATAATTTGACGTAATTACTATATTTATCTGCCTGGAAGCCAGCCGAACTTAGCCCCACCCACAACATTTGAGGTTGAAGTTCGACCAATCAAATTGTCTGGGCGGGCTTTGTACGATGATGGAGAGATTAGCAATAGTGCCTCGTCTATCACGTCATCTGAATGCGCTTCGGTTGATTTTGTTTGCAACTAAAACGCTGTTGCTAAAAGCCCCTGTATTGGTTAAAACACGCCCTATAGTCACATCCCAATGGAGCAGTATCAGACTCAAATTCTGTCTAGAATTGAGTATGCGGACATCAGGCTAGTATTTATCTAATCTTCAAGGTAAAAAATGTGAAACATTTAAATCTGACGTGTTTTGGAGATCAGACACTTTGGCCAGGGTTGGGGTTGTATCAGGTTGATGTTTAAGCCCTACCTCCAAATCCTGCCTCACTTCCTTCCCCATGCTATTGTTACCAGCAGTGAAGTTGATGTAGTTGGTTGTGTTTTCAAATCTAAGACAATCACAGCAAACAGAGCTAGGGTGAGAACCAGGTGACTGTGTGAATTGTATCTGTGTTAAGCAGAGATGCAGATTGTAATTGACAAATTACAATAGTAAAAGTATAGCGCCAACCTTCTGATGAGGGCGTAAATGCTGTACTTGACTGCGATGTCTTTGCTCTGGATTGGTTCACTGTCGTTAGAGTGCATATCATTTCCACTGAAAGAGACCAGATCTTTTCAGATGTAGTAGGTAAATGCCATCATGATCATAACAGCTTATAACTACTAAATAAAATAAGTCTAATTCACCTTGACACCTGGGCGTCAATGGTAAGGGTTTCATCAAAGTCACTGCTGCCATCGATTCCATACACAACAACAAACATAGCCTGTAACACCAAAATAATTTGTGATTCATTGTGTGTGTGTGTGTGTGTGTGTGTGTGTGTGTGTGTGTGTAGGAGGAGTTGTTTCCCCAAACCTTGTCTCCAGCCCGTAAGATGGGTCTGTTGATGCTGCAGTCCGCCTTTCCCAGGGTGACTCCATCTGTACTGTCTAGAGAAGTGCACTTCACCCTGCCCTGCAGCAGCAGACACAGATAGGAGGTCAGTAGTAAAAACAGGTGTTACAGATAGTCTACAGTCTACAGATAGTCTACTACAGTTGCCGTTACGGACGTGACAGTTTTGCGTGGTATTGCCCCCGTATCGTTATATAAAGCTCTGTTCTCGCTGTCTAGCTTTCTACTCTTTGAGCAATCGATGATTTGAAAATAACTTACTTATCGTTAACTTAGATATCCATCTGATTGTTTCTCGTCCCGTCTCCTCTCCTCGCTCGTTTCAGGCTATCAGTCTCTTCCCCATAGTAGGCTACTTTACTCACTGACTCGACTTTATCAGAATTCACAGATTTCACTGGCTGAGTAGCAGCAAGCGAAATGATGGTTCCTGAAGCTCCTGAAGTAAATGCTGTTATCCTAACCAACAAAACATTTAGTGCAGCTTTGAAATCTTATGTGAACATCTAAATTAGGTTATTATGGTCCGGGTCCGGATAGGATCACGTCAGGGTCCGGACTCGGACCGCGGTCCGCCATTTGGTGACCCCTGGTTTACAGTCTACAGATAGTCTACTACAGATAGTCTACAGTTAGTCTACTACAGATAGTGTACAGATACTACAGTATACTACAGATAGTCTACTACAGATAGTCTACAGATAGTCTACTACAGATAGTCTATAGATAGTCTACTACAGATAGTCTACAGGCAGACATGTTTTGTCCCATGTCTTAGACAGAGGCTAGAGTCAGATGGTAGATATTTTAATGGTTAAAACCGACAGATAGTTCAACAGGAAAACTCTATTTTCCCTGCTTTTCCCCCACTGTAGGTCCTCACCTGGCTCTTGATGAAGGTCCTGTAGGAGAGACCAGGAGGGTAGGAGAGAAACATGTGAGTGCCGTAGGAGTTCTCTCCTCTATTCTCCACACTCACCATCACACTCATCTCCTGTGCAATGCCCACCTCGATGAGGGATCTGGCGATGTCAGGACAAAACAAGACATTTGGATGAAACCGCTCACATAATAAGAATTACAGCCTTACATCATAAACAGAGAGTTAAAGGGATTCCGGTGAGCTTTCACATAGATATCCATTCCTCAAGATCAAAGAGTACTGTCAGTACGAAAAAAAACAGAAAACAATCAGTTTTACAGTTTTACGATACTCCGTTTTTAGCTCGAGTTACTGCAGCCAACAGCTAAAGCAACGAGGCAGCTACAGTGCTACACTCTGGGGGCATGACATGGGGGTTCATGAACATGCCCCTAGAGTGTAGTGCTATAGCTGCCTAGCTGCTTTAGCTTTTGGCTGCAGCAGCTCAAGCTAGGTAAAACTGATTGTTTTCATTTTGGAAATGGAAATCTATGTGAAAAATCGCCAGTATTCCCCTTTAAGGCCTCAATGATGGAGGACCTGGCGATGGCAGAGGGGACAGAACTAAAGATCCTTTGAGGTGTGATGTCAGCTCAGTTAATACAAAACATAATCTGTGATTAAAGCATGTTCAGACTGTAAGGCTTACCCAGAGAAGTTGAAGTTGAGATGGATGTTATCTACACACACACTGTCCTGTCCACAGTCGATTTCAAAGTTTAACTACAGAATATAAAATAGAATCTGGTTTTAAATCTAGTCATAAAAACATGCATTTCTCCTCGAACGTGAGCACTCTAAATGTCTAAAGGGTTGAATTGGTGTGAGTAATTTGAAGCAGTCTTTTAAAGTTTGGTCTATTCTACTGCTCAAGTCAGTGTTATGGAAGAGGTTGGGGATCCAGATACAGTACTCATATATACCTGTTTGAGGACACTGGGATTGCAATCGCAAATATGGGCGAAAAATTTGGTGGTTGGAACTACTGGTCTAGAGTAGTCGCTGTTGCGTCGTTCATAGATATTTTGCAATTGTCAATGTTTAAATTGCATTTGTTTGACTAGATTACTTATCCTTACGTTTTAAACGACGTAATTGCAATGATATTCAGACACAACAACATCCACTCATTCATGCCTGCACGTGAGCAGTGAACATTTTCTTCCATTGATTATAAATTGGTTGTGCATTGTCAATAATTTCTATGTATGATGTAGCTCTGTCAATGCTATGCACAATGGTAAATGTGCAAGAATAATTGTTACTATCAATTTATAGTCTGATGTCATTAACACTGCAGTGTTTAAATTACGGAACGACCATTAAACAACAACGCTTTTTAGAAACAGGTATTACAATGTCATTGTTTGTTCAAAGTTCAAACGTTGTGTCATGCCATGGTGGTTTACTGTAGCAACCACGCAGGCAGCTAACTTTCGTGGAACCAGACCCCAGAATGAGAGACAGCCTTTTGCCAGTAACCAAAGTGAAACCAAAGATTGTTAAGGCAGAGCAAGATATTTCATCAGGAGCCACTTCCGGGAACCCGGATCGCACGAGGGGGGGTCAAAATCCCCCTTTATGCAGAGCAGAGGCAGCGACTGCTCCATTGAAGTCTATGGGCATAGCTCAGAATTTCACCACATATGTTAAGGTCTTGGTTCTATAGAGTTAGGAATGTGAATTTCGGGCACATTTTCATGATCCTCAAACCCTTCTGAACATTTCAGGTACATTTTTAGCATTTTTGAGCAATCCAGTCTGGAGAAAATCAACCTTATATCAGGTGTGTGCCGGTTATTTCTGCTGCTGCTGTTGGCCGGTTGCAACTTACGCCACAATACGTCATCGACACGCCTCTTTATGCAGACAGGATTCGATCCCCATTTCGCGCCCATAGACATGAACTACGACGAAGTATCTTGCTCCGCCTTAACAATCTTTGGTGAAACCACAATCCAGCATCTGCACTCTGAACATTCAAAATTAAATCTCTTCTGTTTGTGCATTAAAAATCGCAAAATCCTTTCTACATAATGTAAAATATGAATCATGGGTTGTAAGCGGTCTTCATGAACATATCCTGGCCCATTGCAGAGACTCGTACCTGGTGAGAGAGAGAGAGTTCACCGGCGACAAAGATGTAGAATTTAAGTATTTTTATTATTAAGGTGCCAACATAAGGACTAACGTTTTAGACACACGTCCATGACACACGTCGAAACGTTAGTCCTTATGTTGGCACCTTAATAATAAAAAATACTTAAATTCTACATCTTTGTCGCTCCGGTGAACTCTCTCTCTCTTACTGAATTCGGTCCTCTCCCGTCGATGCGCTAGATGTGACCCGCAGTAGCGCGGAGGTACAATTGTTTTCTACTCGTACCTGGTGGTCTGTGGTGTTGCGAGAGCTGCTGGACAGCTTTGGTGTCAGCTGGTCTGCAGACGGGATAGGAAGCCCCTGGAAGGAGAAGGCCACCTGGACTTCCACAGGATTCACAACATCCTCTGGGGAGCACTGGGAGAAAACAAAGGATCACTGTGGGTGAGTGTATACATACTGTACATAGGCAACCAGATGAAATATGTGTTTGATGCAGGAGGTACCCCAAAGC
Source organism: Alosa alosa (assembly GCF_017589495.1). Classification (NCBI taxonomy): domain Eukaryota; kingdom Metazoa; phylum Chordata; class Actinopteri; order Clupeiformes; family Clupeidae; genus Alosa; species Alosa alosa. The sequence goes on from NC_063194.1 coordinate 30,670,522, forward strand.
TATGCAATGCAACTTCCCATAGGTAGTTAGCTTCAATTAACACCCGGATCTCCTTATATGGGCAAAGATGACAGCTTTAGTTCCTTTTTGTTACCAAACTTCAGAGGTCTATGGATCGCACCGATTCGCACGATTACTCACTGTAGCACGGTTTGTTTATTAGTCTGGTTAGAACAATTTACACTGGTCAAAACAATTCACACTGGTCCTAAAAGTAAAGTATGACCACTTGAAGCAATAAAGGTGACCCCAATGCATATCATATGGAAGCCATTCAACTAACTTCCTAATGTGGACCGAGATATAATTTTTCTAAAAAAACGAGCTATGTAGATCCCATCAACTCTGATAAGCTGTAGGAACACAACCAGTACAAGGTGATGAGATTACTGTCTCTCCCTATTGAGTCATGTTTGACTCTGATGACTGATAACAAAATCATGTAGTGGAAACAGGAAACAACCAAACAAAAAAACATCACATAGAGGAGAGACACATCACATGCTGAAAGTGCTATTCTTTTTTCCTCTTTTTGCAGATCATACATTTGCAGTCACATATCCTGGCCTGCATTTCCACCTTGACAATGGTTTCGAGCGTACCTGCACATGGAGGTTTTACAGCGTAGACCTTTACCTGCACATAGAAGGTTTAGAGCTTTACCTGCACATAGAAGGTTTAGACCTTTACCTGCACATAGAAGGTTTAGAGCTTTACCTGCACATAGAAGGTTTAGAGTGTAGAGCTTTACCTGCACATAGAAGGTATGCAGGAAGCACTTCTCCCCAAGCATCATAGTCGTCTCACGATCTCTCTCCCGCTCCTCATCTGTGAAGTTCGCCCGATATTTTTGCCGAAGATAGTCCAATGTCACTGTGTAATTGAGTTCAGCTTGCAGATCTATACAGATCAAGGATTGGTATTTTCATCACTCTCAGGAGGGGATCACCAGAGCACACAGATGTTTGAGTTGCTTCTTTTTTTTTAGAACAGCGCGGCAAATGACTAACGTTTCGATGTAGGTTGCATATTCATTAGAGTCTATAGGACACTGGTCCCCAACAAAAAGGTACAATTATTATCATCCAAAAATACTCCCTAATATGTTTTTAGTCCGGATTTCCCTTTTAAGCCATTGAACATCCAAACATCCCAATCCAAGAGAATGCAAATAAAGGAATGTGTTAAGTAGGATTAAGTATAAGTATAACTGTATATACTCTTTTGATCCCGTGACGGAAATTTGGTCTCCCATTTATCCCAATCCGTGAATTAGTGAAACACACTCAGCACACAGTGAACACACAGTGAGGTGAAGCACACACACTAATCCCGGCGCAGTGAGCTGCCTGCAACAACAGCGGCGCTCGGGGAGCAGTGAGGGGTTAGGTGCCTTGCTCAAGGGCACTTCAGCTGCGCCTACTGGTCGGGGTTCGAACCGGCAACCCTCTGGTTAAAAGTCCGAAGCACTAACCAGTAGGCCACGGCTGCCCCCCAAGGGTTAAGGTTAAGAAGCTTTTATTTGTTTGTTCGTTGTTATGTGTAAGTTTGCTTGTCTTACTGTTCATTTATGTGATGTAGCAATTTGTTTATTAATAAAGTCATTGTCAAAAATATGCTGAATACGGTTTGATGCAAAAGCTGTAGCATTTTGGCTAAATTATTAATCCTTTCAACCAGTCAACTGTGCAATATATGACTGTCACATTTCTCGTATCCAATAGAAAACGGCGTTTTCACAAAGTTAAATGTAATCACAGGGAACAGCGAAGCCTACTTTAGAGTTTGGTTTCTACTGGAGTACTTCCAGGGTAATGTTAAACAGCACCAAAGCTTACCTGTAAAGGTGCCTTTGGTGATTTTGGTTATGTTAATACATACAGACGCGTTGATCTGTTGGGAGTTAGAGCAGTCGTAGATGGACACAGGAATTTTGGTAGGGCTAAAAGTCATTCTTGTGTGTACAGATACAATGGGACTGGACCTATGAGTCAGAAAACATTGCTCCAATCACAATCTTATTATACGGCAAAACCACAAAATGTATGGATGTAAGAACTACAGTCATGTTTCTGTAATGCTTTGTGGTTTTGTATTGTTTGATGACATAAGAGAAACAAATGCACTGACCAGGTTTGAGCTATGTAGCCTGCCCTATTTGTCATTTGCACCAATTGAGCTATGTAAGAAGTATAATTGATATGTGTTCAGTTGTTTGCCAATTAACGACATGGCAGAAATTTCCCTTGTCTTAATTCATGTGTAGGCTAATACTGAAAAAATGTAGGCATGTCAGAATTACAGTTATACCGCTTACATAATGTAGCCTGTAGTGCTTTTTCATGGTTTGATGACAGGATAGAGACTTAAGGAAAATTATGTAGACTAACAACAGAATTTTAAAATCCTAATGATCAGCCTACTTATTTGTATGTCCCGCAGCTGACATGGAACATTATTAACCGGTTCGGAAACTTTTTTGTTCTAACCAGTTCAGGAACATCAATTTTAGGGTTGAACCGAAAACCGGAAACGTTAAAATACTGTTTCTGTTCGGAACGAACCAATTGGGGGAAAAATCTGATTTAAAGCCCTGGTGTGCATACATGTGGGTGTTGTGTTTTAATATTATGAGAACCTGAGCAGCAGAACCGCTCCTTTGGACCCGACTGCGATGTCAGGCAGTCCGTCTCCACTCTGGTCCAAAGCAGACTGGGCCACGGTCAGCCCAAAGAACCGCAGTCCGGACTGCACCGACGAACCCGCAATCCTCTATAATGGAGAATAAAGACAGTTCAACAGAAACACCGTTAACCACCTTTGTCTGTTTTTAAGGAAACCAGCCGGATGTAAAGTCTTTTGGATATCACTTTTTATGAAGGTCATCGCTATGACTTATGCATACAGTTACAATATAATGTGATCATAAGTCATTATAATAATTATTGTATTCATTTACAAACAGGCATGAGACTCTATGGTAATATTCATAATGCATTATGACCTGTAGCTTTAATGTATTGTAAGTAATGGTTATATATTCAAAAATCTTACATAATTTTGAATAATGCATTATACCACTGATCCTGCCTACTTATAACTACATTACACTACTATAAGATGTTGTAAGATATATTGATCTATCTCTATCTCTATCTCTCTCTCTCTCTCTCTCTCTCTCTCTCTCTCTCACCTGTGAGTAGGTGGGGTTGACTCCTCCTCTCCTCCCACTAAAGGTGAACTCTCTCTCTCTCTCTCCTCTCTCTCTCTCACCTGTGAGTAGGTGGGGTTGATTCCTCCTCTCCTCCCACTAAAGGTGAACTCTCTCTCTCTCTCTCTCTCTCACCTGTGAGTATGTGGGGTTGATTCCTCCTCTCCTCCCACTAAAGGTGAACTCTCTCTCTCTCTCTCTCTCTCTCTCACCTGTGAGTAGGTGGGGTTGATTCCTCCTCTCCTCCCGTTGAAGATGTACACGCTGCCCTGTCCGTTATCCTCCAGAGGAGCTCCCACGGCCACGTCCCTGATACCGTCCCCGTTCAGGTCAGCCAGGCTGGCCAGAGACGAGCCGAACCTCCCCCTCTGACCCTCCATCCCCAGCAGGGACACGCCGGTGTCTTGCACGCTGGTGTATTGAAAGTAGAAGGAGTAGCGGTAGAAGTAGAAGTACTAGGGAAAGACAGGCTTAAATAAAGATTGGAGCTCCAGTACTCCACCATAGTGGAAATCTAAGTTCAATTCAGGATAATGTGCGTGCAGACAACCATTTCATCATGTACTCTTAAAGTTCCCCCCAAAGTGTGTGTGTGTGTGTGTGTGTGTGTGTGTGTGTGTGTGTGTGTGTGTGATATTCATTTTTTGTGATGGAAATAAAAGTGGATCACATTAATTTTCATTAAAGTGAGAAAAGCTTCACTAGGACTCTGACAGCCAATACTCTGACTCAATTTTATTAACAATTCAGCTCAAAGACCTGTGTCCCATTGCCTGCTACATATCACCTGATAATATGATATGCTGTAGACAAACACTTTTCCCTCTCTCTCTCCCTCTGTGTGCATGGGGGCAGATGCCAGAATCAGATCAGTGTTGGAGTCTCCGTCCAAATCCACCACACACACCTCTGCTCCAAAGTATGCCCCGATCTGAGACTGAGAGAGAGAGAGATGGATATGTCTATGTCAAAAGAGTAGTATACATCGCACACTGGAGGGTATATTTTGCTGACTTTATTAGGCGTGAACAACGCGTTTCGCAAGTTGCTTCATCAGGTTCACGTTCACGTTCAGTTCACGTTCACGTTCCAGTGTGCAATGTATTCATCAGATTCTCGAACGTGAACCTGATGAAGCAACTTGCGAAACGCGTTGTTCACGCCAAATAAAGTCAGCAAAATATACCCTCCAGCTCCAGTGTGTGATGTATACTACTCTTTTGACTTTTCCACACTGCACACCATCAGCACCTGGAGCAAGATGGGCTGTGCACAGGGATTTTGACCTTTGATGGATATGTCTATGTTTGCCATACACTGTAACCCAAGTACTCTGTATGTAACACTTATGTTCTGCTTGGGCAATGCAAACAAATATATGTAATGCCACTTCAGCTCACTTGAATTTAATTGAATTTTTATTGAGAGAGAGAGGATATATACAAAGAGAGAGAGAGATACAGAGAGAGAGAGAATGTTTGTGAGACACTGACGGTGAAGTTGGGGAAGGGTTCTGAGACCATAAAAAAAGGATTAGTTAATCACCATAACCTTCAGAATGAGACAACTTACCTGTGTGAAACTCCTCAGTAGTGTGTTTCCAGGACGGAAGACCATGACAAGGCCTTTGTGGTCATACCTGGGGGCTCCCATTACTATGTAGCTCTGTCGGTAACCATTTGCTACAGCCATGGAGTAGCCTGATCGTCAGTGCAGAGAGAGAGAAGATAGATGCTAGCATTCATTATAACATAAGAGAGATAAGATAGATGCTAGCATTCATTATAACATAAGAGAGATAAGATAGATGCTAGCATTCATTATGACATACTGTAAGAGAGATAAGATAGATAGATAGATGTTTAGCATTCCTGCTACCTGGTGTGCTGTACCATAAGAGATAAGATAGATGTTTAGACCTACTGCTACCTGGTGTGCTGTACCATAAGAGATAAGATAGATGTTTAGTATTCCTGCTACCTGGTGTGCTGTACCATAGGCCTACTAAGAATGAGTTCTAATGTATGATGGGGTAATAAGCCTCACAAACCTGTACACTAACTTCTGACAAGACTATATTTTAGCAGTTTCGGTTAACGGACGGACTCTCACCAACATAACTGTCAGGAGTGACCTGATCAACCCTCCTAAAGCTTGGCCTCATGCTGGATAGAGGGATGTCCTGATAACCCCCTCTCCACTCATTTGCCCCAACCACACTCACTAGAAACCTCTCCTGCAAGAGAGAAAACCATAAAAGCTCCTTTTCATTAACATCAACACAGAAAGTCCCAGTCAGACCTTGCAATTGTGATCCACTGAAAGACGGTCTAAACATGCCATTATATCTGGACCTGAGCATTTCAGCATCTACCAGTCATAAAGGTAGGCTATATGGTCATGTGAATTGTATTATCACTAATAGCTAATAATTATGCAGAATTGTCCTATTATTAGTATTATACAATACAATACAATACAAGTCTATTTTTTAAAAAGAGGATCAGCCATTTTGTAACTCAGACCTATACAAACTAGATGTACCGCAGAGCGGTACAAAATATGACCGCCGCCCAGTCCAGCACATTTTTTACACACGCTGAAAGGCATATGATTCTAACTGTCTCACCAAATTGCATTATGCACACTCAATTCTCACTGGTATCTGCTAGACAACAAGTACCAAAACATGATTAGTTCATAGATTTCACATGTAAAATACATTTTATACAACCCCACCCCCATCTTGCCTGTTCATAATTCTGAGAAATTCTTGAATTGTGTGCATGTGTGCGCGTACATGTTTATGTTTGTGTGTGTGTGGGTGGGTGTGTGTATGTGTGTGTGTGTGTGTGTGTATGTGTGTGTGTGTGTGTGTGTGTGTGTGTGTGTGTATGCGTGCATGTGCTTGTGTGTGTGCCTGCGTGTGTGTCTGTGTGTGTGCATGTGCATGCATGCGTAAATATGTCTACTGTGTGAGTATGTGTCATACGTATGATTACTGTGAATGTATGTGTGTGCGTGTGTATCTGTTTATGCACATGTGTGCATATGGAATGGGTTAACATGACCCCTGGAGGCAAACATACGCAAAAAATTGGTCATCTTAGGCCCTACGGTTCTCAAGATATTCACAGAAAACTCTGTTGGTGTATGGTCACTAAATGTACACATAAATTATTTAATTGTATGCCCCCCCATGAACGAAAGTTCACAAAACTTGGCATGCATTCGGAGGGTGTCATAATGATCCTACACTTTCAATTTCGTGCAGTTTTGACCATGTCAGCCAGAGATATTGTGATACACCTAATTTTTTTATTTTTAATTTTTAACTAGGTGGCGCTATACATGAAATAAGTGGTAATGGGATGGGTTGACATGGCCCCTTAAGACCAACATACCAAAAAAAGGTGGTCCTCCTAGGCCCTACGGTTCTCGAGATATTCACAGAAAACTGTCTCCGGCCACCTACTGTACAGGCCAGTTGGTGTACAGTAACATAAATTAATTGTGTGGCCCCCCATGAACGGAATTCCACAAAACTTGGCGTGCATTCAGATGGTGTCATAATGATCCTACACTTCCAATTTCGTGCAGTTTTGACTATGTTAGGTCACAGATACCTGCGATTACAACACCTAATTTTTACTTTTTTGTTTTTAACTAGGTGGCGCTATACATGAAATGAGTTCTTATGGAATGGGTTGACATGGCCCCTTAAGATCAACATACAAAAAAAAGGTAGTCCTCCTAAACCCTACGGTTCTTGAGATATTCACAGAAAACTGTGTCTGCCCTACCCTCCTTTCGGGGGGTCCAGTCCAGCGGGGGGGCTACAGATCAAAACGAAAAACGATGGTTCCATGCTACCCTTGTGGGGCTACATGCCCACCAAGTTTTGTGTACCCTGGTCTTTCAGTGTTCGGGAATCTTTGACAGAAATTTGGCCATGTGAAAAAAAAAAAAAAAAAAAAAAAAAAACTGACTAAACCTATCGCTGTGCGATCGCTTCGCTGCGAGGCGGTCATAATAATACAGCATACAATGTGGGCATGTTGGATCAGGGGTAGCATGGCACAGGTTCAATGTGGGCATGTTGGATCAGGGGTAGCATAGCACAGGTTCAATGGGTTGCATGGCACAGGTTCAATTCTCAAATCCACCATTGTGAGTGCATGTCGCTTTAGATAAAGGTGTCTGGTAAACATCAGTCATCTTAACCTTTACAGTATAAATTAAATAATTATGAGAACATACATATGGCCTTGACAAAAGAGCTGCGCTGAATCCATTCTGGGCAAATTCCATCGTTGTGGCATCACCACCAGTGTTTTGGGTTCCTGAAGATAAAGAGATCTTAGAGATCTGTGTCACAACCTGCTATTACATATGACTTGACCACCAGGGTGTGCTGCAGTATCTCTGACAAAAAAGCCAGACATAAAGTCAAAATAATGATATGCCAATTGAAATGCATTCCACTCAGATACTGTAGATAGGTGGCTACCAGGCCCCAGGTTGCTTTAAGTCCGGATCTTTCCTTTAACCTGTCAGCTCCTAGTTTTTGACCAAAACTCCATCATCCCTCTGGGTTAAGATGTTTCATTTTCTGATTATAAACTGGATAGCACATTCTGATGAATCCCAAATGTACCTATACCTTCTATGGCAATGATGCTCTTCTCCAGTTTGCTGCTGATTTTGTTGAGTGCCTCAAAGCTGTCCACTTTAAACATGTGATCTGGTACGGGTGAGGATGCAATGCTCCTGAGCTCATTGAGTGCCCACTGATTGTTAAAGGCATTGCCAACCTGTCACATAAGGAGGATAATTAGCATCTCTCATTAGTGACACTCTCTGGGGAGACGTAGCACAACACACCCAGACAAGTCCTATATTTGATTTTGAGAATTTATATTAAAAAGGTTCCTTAAAATCAACTGTTAACCACCAGGACCATCAACACTAGGGATTTATCATACTGGTGAAGATGGGTGTCTGTGCTGTGCTTAAAGGTGCTATGTGCCCCCCTTCAATTTAAAACATCCAAAATGACCTAGAAATAACAGCTAGTGCTGTCCAGATATCCACTGAAGTTAGCATTTAGCATGGAAAACAACTAGCGCTGGGCCGACTCTCTTGTAATACCACATTGTATATAATTGTAAATACAATACAAGTGAATTGCAATAGCACCGTGTGGCTGCGTTCAAGACAACTCGGTCAAGTATGTCACTGTACAGCACTTCATACCCCAATGGCATATCTAATTATGTTTTTTCCATCAGCCAGAGCTGTGACACTGGGGTAGTCTGAAGAATCCCATGACTGTCCATCTGTGATGACAATGAGAATCCTGTTGGCATTTGGTCTCGCTCCAGCAGAGGAATCAAATACATTGTTTCTGTAAAAATAGGTATAGATTTGTGATATATACTTTATATGATCATATACTATTAAATGCTCTTCATAATCATCAGACATAGTTACTGGATTTGACACTTATGACTGAGCAAGAAAATCCCAGTGCTAGTAACCCTTTTCTTGTGCTGGAGGATAACGGAGCGGTTAAAACAGATAAAGGTCTCAGGTGAGACTACACTTAGTCTTCATTTAAGACATACACAACTGTCCGGATGGCTCCTGCAGTTCTTGTGCCTCCTCCAGTCTGATAGATTCTGTCCAGCTGATATTCCCATCTTGTTCTCTCAAACTGATTGAATTTCACATGGATGTTAGTGTAGCTGGCGTATTGTACAAAGGCAAACTGCAAATAAATAAATACACAAATACATAACTAAATACCCCTGGTACCATTAAAGACTAAAGATAATGAACCAACATTAAGATAATATTGGGTCAGGACTCACTAAGGTGTATGGCTTCAGGAGTCTTCTGATGAGATTTTTCACAAATGTTTTCATGGCACTGAACTGGTAAAATGCCACACTCCCAGACCCATCCAGCAGAAAAACGATATCAGTATCTTTACAAGCTGTTGGCACACAACAGAACAAAAAGGCTGGGCGTAAGGCCAATCTACAGTACCTGTATAGAAACCACATTTTAAAAACACAACTGATTTTCACAACTGAACTTTGTATAAATGTATTGAAACCTATCACTTACAGTATGTAAATTGAAGATTTTAGATATAGGCTTCTTGCTACCTGGTGTAACCCACGTCCAGTGAATTGTGCTAAGCTAGGCTAACAGTGTCAGACTGCATTATTGCACACACAGTGAACAGAAGGGTAGTTGACTTTGGGGTAGCAAATAAGCTAAATTCCCCAAAAGTTGGTCTGTTCCTATAAGGGTGCCTACTACTCTATTAAGTTGGAAGATCGTCTGTTTGTGTAGGCTACCTTCAAGAGAGGCTGGCACAGGTCCTTCTTGAAGTCCAGAGTGAAGTGGATCAATGCTGAAACACATCCCACCATAGAGAGTGACTCCTTCACACTCTTTTGGGATGGTTGGGCCACAAACCTGAAGGGTAACACTTTTTAATGACTGAAGCATGTCGCCATTACAATATGCTCCTATGTTACACAGTGTAGCAATAGCCATAGTTATTAAAATGCTACAGCCAATAAAATGTGCCTTTACACTTCTTTATAGGGACATAGTGAAGTGTACAGGTCTGTGTGTGGATGGAAAATAGGTGACAAATGAATAAGTAAAAAAAAATAAGAGACAAGGAAATAGGCCTGCCTACCATGGTCTTTGTGGATGTTTCAGTCTTGCTCATTGAAAGGCCAAGGGACATATTGACTCCATGTGGGGGAACTGTTAGAAAATAAGAACAGTCAATGGAACAATCAGAAGAAAAATCAGAGAGAGAATGAAAAACAAAATAGGACCTTTACCATAGCCCATTGTATGTACAAAATAAAAACTATCAGCAGATATCAGAGCAACAGCTTATTAAATGAAGTCAAGGTAAGGACTAAAGACCAAAAATAGGTTTAATGTATCAAATATGAAACCTACATGTAGACTGCATGCATAGACATAAATAAGAGACTACATGTCACTAAAAATGAGTACGACTGAAGAAACTCTCATGAGTGGACATACTGAGTAGTGAGCATATATCCACATCTATATTTTCTACAACTCTTACCATTTATTTGTAGTGGTGAACAGGAGCTGTCTGAGACCTGGCATTGGTAAACCCGTCCTCTCCTATCCACACCGTGCTGCTCTAGAGGGGCACTCACCAACAGACTGTGAACAAAGCAAATGTATTTATATTGCACATTCAATGTGCTTTACATAGCCAAAAGCAAACGGTATAGTACATAAAAGCATACAAGGGGGGAAAAAGTTTAAAAAGTAAAGTATAGATGAAATGCAAGCGAGAGACATAAAAGAAACAAAGTAGAAAAAGAGAGGTTATGAAAAGTGAACGCAATGTTCAAACTATTTACCAAATGAGACAATTAGCCATGATTGTACTGATGTACAAGTGATGCATTAAATGAGTTTGTAGAGAACTTCCCCATATCCATACCGTGGGCTACCACAAACACACACACACACACGCACACGCACACACACACACACACACACACACACACACACACACACACACACACACACACATACCTTGAGTCACTGTGCTGAATCACTCTGTAGCCAAAGCCTTCAGCAGCATGCTTCAGTTGTATGTTTCTCCAAGGCATAGACTCAATGTTATAAGCCATCACCATTGGATGTCCTGAAAAGGAAACACATTAAGTGTAGTAAAAAAAAACATACAGATAAGAAAAATAAAAGTTAATTATTTTTGGAATTAGTTTTAGAAGTGTAATGTTTTCGTATGTAGCCTGTACGGACATCTATCATCTGGTGTAGCTAGGTCTGTGGATTGTAGTGGAAGCTAATTGTTGCAGCAGGCGCTATGCGAACGGAATGCTTCAGTCACGTGCCCTGTGTAGCCTAGCCTACTTATAAGCTATAAATAAAGCTAATATAAAATTAGGGTCAAATGTATTTGCTCCAGAGAAAGTTTTTGATCTGTTTTATATTGAGTATGGAAGAGCGCAATCAGAGAGGAATAGTGGTCCGAGTCAGACCCTGTGAGTAGCCTAGCCTAAGCCCTGATATTCACCCACCATGCATAGGGCCCTCTTTTTGACTCACAAAGTCACTGAGTATCATACAACTGTGTCAGCTAAAAATGGAGGGGAGAAGCTTTGTTCAAGCAAGACCTTTCAGTGGCATATTCTATTGTTCCTGTTAGTTGGCCCCATTTGTTATGTTCATGATTGTTTATGTAAACACTTCCTCCTTATTCTTCCGTTCATAGTCTACTGATTCCCCTCATTGTTTTGTTATGTCAGGTTCTTCATTTTTTGCTGGTTTCCTTCCCTCTAGGTCCTTGTCACTGTGTTGGCACGCGCCTTCCCTAAATGATCTAACAGTATTTATTTATATTTCTGTTGCAGTGACATTGTGTAATGTATACCTAGTCATAATATCCCTTGTGTTATACCCTCAAATCTTACCGACGTGCTTTATCCTTGGGGTCAATTTGACCCCAGCTAAATAAACCCTCAGAAAATGATTATAATTCATATTGTTACCCAGTTTTTTGTGACAGGTACTTAACAAGAGTGTAATAACTATCATCAAAAGCCCTACAAAACAATCCCACTCCCCCACACCCCTTTATGAACCGTGGAACCCTGGCTGGCAATATTACCCATCCAGTGTCAGCAGCCCAAAGGCTTCACCTTTTGACTTATACAGTCCTGCCAAAATTACTTATGTAATATGTACTTGTATATGTAATAATGATAATAACAATATGTTCTCATACTATTACAATAATAATATCCATAATGTGTCAAATATTCATGCATCTTATGTTTCATACAGCTGGGGTCAAACTGACTCCAAGGAACACGAATGTACTGTAAAATATTTGTACAGGACATTGAAAACATATTATTGTACAAATGTCATGCTTACTCTGTTGAACCCTTCAATTGAGGAAAGTCATGAAATATGAAGCAAAAAAAAAAAGTGAACCATATATTTTATGATGTTAAACGTTGCTTGGGGTCAAATTGACCCCAAGGATAACAGGAGGGTTAAGTCAGTATTTACATTGCATAGTCATTCATTTAGCAGACTTTAATCCAAAGTGACTTATTATGTCAATTATATTACAAGAGCCATTCTCCCCAGAGCAACTCGGGGTTAAGTGCCTTGCTCAAGGGCACAACGTAGAAAGCCGAGAATTGAGCCCACTACTGTATGCTAGCCCAGCTCCTTAGCCACTACCCTATCAATGCCCAATTCTGCCCCATAAATTCTACGCCAGTGATTATAAACTGTGCTACTGTATGTTTTTTTCCCCTTTTTTTCTTAGTTTACTTTGGTCAACTGTTGTTGTTTTTAAAGGGCTTCATAATAAACCTAAACCTAACCTTATCCACCAGGTGAGATACAGTAAAACAGTTCAACATCTATATATTGCACATACTGTATATTGCAGCAATATAGTGCTTTATCCAAAACCCCTAGGCGCCCCCATTTTGGTACATTGATGCATGTAATATATATCCCTGCATTACGCATGGAAAAGATATAAACACAGTGATAAAACACAAAAACCTACCACCAATGCTGTCTCATATTTCCCTATAGGGTAGTACACCCTGCCAGAAATCACTGATCACTGAGATTTCCCTTCACCCCAGGCACACTTTTTGTATCATTGCTTAATTTTCATTTGATCACTTGATGCTACAGTATACTACTATGGAGATATTTGTAATTTGCATCATCATTCAGTTAAATAACATGTTATCATAGCGTCACATCATAGCGACACGTCATCAGAAGTGTATGCATCATTACTGTCCTTTAATGTAACTGTTCTAGTGGCACTTACCTGCAAGAATGAACAGTGCTGTAAAGACAGCAGCCATATTTTGTATCAAGTTCAGCATTCAGAAGTGTTCAGTGAGTGATGTAAGTGATGTGATGTGATGTGATGTGATACATGATGGGTATGTTTATATATTGGAGGGTGAAGAGGGAGGAGAGCAGGGGGTGGGGGTCGGGGCGATATGCTTTATTATAACTATTCACATGGTATTAATAAATGTGTCAGGATTCTGCACTGACTGATTGACTTTGTGCCACCCTGGTGGCCATTTTGTGCATTGCCCTGTGTCTGTCTGCATTTGCTGTTTCCACTTGTGCTCTGTGTTTACCTGTCTGTCATCTGTCTTTGTCCCCGCCTATCTCCATATATGTTCTGCACTTCCAGTCTCATTAGTTTCCCTCCATTTCTGCTCACACTTGTTCCCCGTTATTGTCTTGTTAGTCTGGTCCAGTCCTCTTTGTTTCTGTTTTTGTTTTGAAGTCTTGCGCTTGGGTCCTATCCTGCCGTACCCTGACAAAATGGTTTGTTAGGTATTTACTATTATTAGATAACATTTGTAAATTACTATAGTAGTTTATAAGTCCCTTGCATATAAATAACGAAAAGAATGCACACCCTCCGAGGTGCTGGCAAGGGAAAATAAACTAATAAAAACTTGGTCACCGCACACTCGATCTCTTTTTCTGTTTATTTTATCCTTTAATAGTTGTTCAATATCATGGGTTACACGCATGCAGTAAGTATCAATTGATGCATTTCGATTTGCTGGTGTTTGCTGCTGTCGATTTGCTGGAGTTGAACTTTTGGGTCTCACACCTATGGACTCTAAGGCTGACAGGCTGAAACGCTGGGATAAAAATAAAAGGAGTGTGCTGTGACCAAGTTTTTCTTATACTGTGTCACTATAAGTCACAAACATATTGTAAATGTGTAGTTAACCATTTATAAGGTATTACTAAATGGTTAGTTAAGTCTTCACGATCATTAGATAACATTAATGAAATACTTACAAGTCACAAAAAACATATTGCATGCATAACATGTTTATTAACAATAATATAGATGGCAAAATCATAATAAAGATCATAATAAATGGTGTATGAGAAAGTAACTAGCATATGTATTACATGTTTCTTATCGGTTTGTAAGTCGTTTTGCAGACCCCAATCTGAAGCGAGTACTATTTATACTTCACTTTGGTTTTCAGGCCTGGGCCCAGTTTCCCGAAAGCATCTTAAGCCTAAGAGCGTCGTAAAGTCCCTCTTACGAACGTCTTAAGATTTGCTGACTGTTTCCCGAAACCATCGTAGCTTAAGAGCGTCGTGAAAACACTCGTAGATCTACGAGTGCTCCAGAGTTCTCGTTACCGGCTTAGAGCGTCTTAACAGTAGGCTACTTCTCACTGAGGTCACCAACAGGACATACAGAGGAATTACAACTTAGAATACATAATCCAATTTACGTTCCCATTCTTTATTGTGTTTACCTGTGATGAATTAGATTTTAGCGTGCAAAATAGCATAGCCTACATTTAATGGTCATAATAATGTGATGAAAAGCGGACAAAAATGCCATTATCTTTGCTAAGTGAGGGATATATTTTATTAGGCCTATGAGGTAAAAGCAAATAAGGGAACATGTGGTTTAGTCTGTAGGCCTACAGCATCAAAATCTAAGCCTACACATTTTCTCACTTTCTTACTCGACTTCTTTCTTATCTTCAAACGTGTTCTTAAGTGTCATAGCTAAAAATTATTGCATGGTGCAACAATTTAATCTTAAATAATTATAAGTATAAGTATATATACTTTTTTAATCCCGTGAGAGAAATTTGGTCTCTGCATTTAACCCAATCGGTGAATTAGTGAAACACAAACAGCACACAGTGAACACACAGTGAGGTGAAGCACACACTAATCCCGGCGCAGTGAGCTGGACTGAACCTGCAACCCTCCGGTTACAAGTCCAGAGTGCTAACCAGTGGGCCACGGCTGCCCCTCAGAGTCTAATTACAATTATTTATGTCTGTGTGTGGTATATAACCTACTTGGGATGCTTACATGCAGATGTCAAAGTGTTTCTATTTTCGTGTTGATGTGAATTAATGTGTCTGAAGTTTAAACGGTAGGTTTATAGCTGTGACGTGCAGTCACCTGACATCACCATCAAATCAGAGGATATTTCAGAACTATTAACGTGGACAGCTCCCCTTAAGAGCATCTTAAGAGCAGTGCATGCATTAACGCTACGAGCATGTTCGGGAAACAGTCGGAAAAAACAAACGAACGATCGTAAGATGAATCGTAGAAACCCCTCTTAAGGGGTTCATGGGATTTGAACCAAGGACTTTAGCTTGAAAGGTTAGCAAGCTTTAATAAAAGCTATTATTAATCATTAATCATGACAAAAGTAATGACCGTAATAACAACATGAACATGAGAAAAAGCAAACATGAGCATGAGATATATTTGTTCAGCATAATAAGGTATGACTGGCTAATGATTTAGCATAAAGATGAAAGAAAACTAATATGCCATTCCATCTCCAGTACAAAAATGTAAAATAAGATAAGATAAGATAAGATAGCTTATTAGAGATACGATTAGATAAGATAAGATAAGACAAGATAAGATAGCTTTTATTACAACACAACAACGTTGGCGTAAATTTTTTGGTACAGCTAGAAGATAGCTCAGTCAGTAGTTTTGTACAAATGGTACAAAAATGCATACAGTGCAAAGAGGTCCATGTGCATCTCGTTTCATGGCGACAGAGCAAGAGTGTTGAGTAATCTTATAGCAGAAGGAGAGAAGATGTCCTTCCATTTACATTTACATTTAGTTATCCTGCTGACGCTTTCATCCAAAGTGACTTAGTTACAACAATCAAGGTACAATAAAGGCTATTTGCTACGATATTTACCTCTGTTACAAGTTTAATTTAGGCTACAACAGCCTAATTTCGAGCCTAATGTCTGTATCATTGGGTTATTAATGCTAGATAGTCCTACGCTAATATCTATTTTGTAAGGAAATGTAAAATACATAGATTAGGCTAATGACAAAACTGTACACTCAAATTCCAAAATAAATGTTTGGAGCCTACCCCAATAAAGAGTTAGTCCAAAGGTAATTGTGTTGCATAGGTTATACTAGCTTAACTACTGTCAATTCAAAGACCTATTTCCATTTTTTGGATTAGACTAAGTGCCACTTGGATATTGTTAGTGCAGCAATACAGTAAGTACTACTTGCATAGAATAGAAATAGAGATTAAAGGCACCTTTAACAGTTGTTTGACCTTAACATAACGTTTCCAAAATCATTTTGATGGCACATAACCTTATGAACGACACTTCTGCCATTGTCTAAGCGGACATCTGTAGGCAATTACTGACATAGCAACTTTCTAGTTTCGGGTAGGATACACAGACACAGACACACAGACATACACACACACACACACACACACACACACACACACACACACACACACACAGCGGTTATTCTGCTTCCTCTCCTGCGTGCGCAGCTTCGGCCTCCAGCAGCCTCTGCTGGTACTCACTCTTGAAGAAGCCCGACTGAAATGAAAGATTCATGGGAAGGACAGAAAGGTGACTTCCAAACCGCAGTGCAGATTCCATATAGACAACAGGCTAGACAGGCAGGCAGACAGCCAGGCAAACAGGGACTTAGAGACATTGGCTATGCATATACCGTGTGTAGCCAAACATAGCTAGAGAGCTAGATGGAAAGACAGACCAGCAAACAGACAGGGACAACAGACATTAGCTATAGATATAGCAGGCCTATGTAACAAAACATATAGCTCTATGAGCTGGAGAGAGACAGACAGACAGACAGATAGACAGACAGACAGAGAGATCACCATCCAAACACAGGCAGAATGCTATAGAGCGCAACAGTCCCGCCCCTCCTCCGAGAGAGCTTAGTTTCCGGAAGTTTCCCATTCATTTCTCAAATCTACGTCTGGAAAAATCCGTATATAAAGAGTTTTAGACCATGCCTTAGGCTAACTAGCTACGATGTGACTCATACTCGTACAACATACCATTTCGAGCAAAAAAACTAACAGAAAAACGAAAAAAGCCTGGCAAGCCTGATGCTTTTTCTCTACGAAACTCCCCCTCGCTCGGTCTGAAGCTCTTTTCCTTTTCTTTGCATCTTCCGTCAAGGGTTTTTTTCCTGCTTCTTCGCCGCTCTGCCATTATACACATCGTTTGCAACAATCACTAGCGCTTTCATTAGCCTGCCCTGTGTGCTGTGGATGCAGGATGTAAACTGATCCTGCATTGGTCGGCGGGTACGATACACTAAACTTGTAAGCGGGATATTCTTCCTACAGGCAGTAGGGGCGGGTGAGAGAGTCTTCATTCGCCCTGTAATGAGCGACTTAACCATATACCGACTTACGAAGATGAGTAATTAACACGAAAACGTTGCCTGGTGTCCCTTTAAACTAACACATTTTTGGTAGTGTAGTAAACTTTTAAACTTACACATTTTGGGTAGTGTAGTACTTTTCTGTTAAATCGTGATTTTTTTTTTTCTTTTTCTCAAAAGTAGCCTGATGCCCCATTAAATGTTGGCGTCTATATGAGCATGTGCAATCGCTTAGTCATGTCGTAGCTGGTTTTAAGTCTACCATGGACGGTTACGATTTTATGGCTTATACTCCACTTCTTACTTCCGAAATCGGCAGTGGGCGGGACTGTTGCGGTCTAGCTTGACAGACAGCCATCTATATAGACCTTTTTTACACTTTGCATTTTCTCATCAATGCAGTGTAGCGGAACAGTGTAGCGGAACCATAGCGCAGGGGTGGGCAAACATTTTGGCCACATTGGGTTTGGAAAATTGGCTGGCGGGCCGCACAGCAGGGGAGCTGCCCAATCATCAGCGCATGCGCTGTCACACCTGTTGTCACTCTCCTCATCAGCCATAGCATTTAAGCAGCGCCAGGAGGAACACTCTTTGCCAGACTGTCATGTCCTTTGAGAAATAGGGGATTAAAAATGTTAAAAAGCTAATTTTTCCCCCATAGACTTGAATGGCTTTGATGTCATAATGACCTAAAGCCAGCTGCGCTCGTTAAGCTCCCAGAGTAGTTCCTGGGCTAATCAGAACACTGGCACAGGTGTCACCTGTGAATCCAACTGTCTCAGCTTCTAATGCATACAATCTGGTGCTCCCTAAAACTACACATCCCGTAATTAACTTGTGCGCATGCGCAGTAGCATTCTCCTTGCGATTCAGGCAGTGCTGTAAAGCATCCTCTTGGAAAAAAGTTTACATTCTTGTTGTCTGGTTCGTCCAACAAATGACGACGAAACGGACGTTTTCCTACCACACCCAATGTAAGTTACAATTAATTTGTGTTTTTTATTTGAACGGAGTGTGTGAAGTATGTTTAAAACGACTCGGCTAATCAAGTAAGCAAGCAAGCTGGCGTTAGCTTCAAACTTGTAGCTTAGCAACATGCTACTCTTAGATGCTACGTATAGAGAGGACGTTAAGTTTAACTCTAGCTAGTTTGATAATATTGGTATTACGCCGAGTAAGTTCATAACTTGATTAAGCGATAACCGAGGATTCAGTAGGTAAGTTATATTGCGTTAGCTAGACCTCGGGAATGTTTCTAGGTTCGCGGTTGTGTGCAGTGGAGGCGGTAGCTAAGCACTTCACACTCAAATTGCCAGCCAGCCGCCTTTCGTAGATAGCTGGCCTGACGAGGGAAATGGCAAACAATCACTGGCTGAAACTTAGCCTTCGTTTTGAACTATGTTTGTATGAGTGGTAGGCTAGGTTGTGGCGTAAAATGACTTGATTGTAGGCTTAGCTGTTTGTTTGTTGTTCAGTTGAACATATTTATCTAACAGCATCAAACTTGGCACGAATATTCTTTGGGACTCACTTTATCCGAAAAGCACATTAGCCATGCAAAAAATCCAATATGGCCGCCATTTTCCAAGATGGCCACCATTGAAAGCCATTATACTTGGTTTTTGAATTGGATTGGGATTGGATAATCACATTTTGATGATCTTGATATCTAAATATAGGTAAAAGGGTCTGGACTTTCCAATTATACGATAAAATGTCAAAGATTGTGTTGAATTGTGAAGATAGATGCAATTAATGGGGAAAATAGCACATTTTAGTACTAATTTTAGCATAAGTAAATAGTTTTTTTGTTAATAAAACATATATTGGTTAGGTTACTTCAGCAGGGGGCTAAGTAAGTGCATGTTCTTTTTTCAGTTTAATATATATACTGTGTATATATATATATATATAAATCATTTCAATACAATAGTGCAGATTGACAGGAAATTAGCAGGAAAGAGAGACAGGGCTGGATCGGGAAAACTGAAATTCAGCAGGGGCAGGGGCAGGGGCCCCAGTAACGTCTAGTGACGCCTCTGCTCTGTAGCTAGCCATATCAGAATTAATGTAATCATTGCATTTGCAAGCACACAACAGAGTACACTCAAGACTAATGCGGTATAGCATTTACATCCTCCCAGACATTCAATCTTGACACATTTAGTCAATTGTGGACAGCTTTCTGTAACGGAGGCAGACTGAGCTAGCGTGCTAGTTGCCCGTGTAAATCCTCACGGCCCTAACCTTAAGAACGCTTCTAACCGCTGAGTTGGAAGCCTTTAGCTCAGTGGTTAGAGCGTTCGTCTCCTATGCGTGTCCCTTGTGTGTGTCAAGGTGGCGGGTTCGAGGCCCGTGAGTGGCGAACAAACTGACCTTGTGACATCTCAGCATCCACACTACTTGCCAAATATCACCTTCTTTCCTCCACCCCAGTTGGCAGGACTCTCCATATTCATTTGATACTTGCCTGGCCCCAGATACAGGCAGCTTGATAGGTGTCACACTTCACATGCTTAGTAAGAGATGCCCTTGTTGGTGGAATGGCATCATAGGACCTCTGCTTCTGTGCAAACAGGTCAAGTCTTGTTTCATCAACTCCATCAGCAGTTGCTATTGCTTTGCAGCATTGCTATGACAAACTTCAAGTGTGCTGATATCCACATCATCCGTACTGGTGGGTATTGACTGAGATTCTCAAAGACATTAGACACTTCAGGGCACACTTGTCAGGATTACCAGGCAGTCCATTTGCCTCTACCACGAAAAGCTAACACATCACAACCAATGAGGCCATGGACAAAAAGCATGCCATCTGACAGACTTACCATGACCAAATTCAATCCACAGCTCCTCTAGGCCTGCATCCCGTAGAGTCCCAAAAACACTGAGTGCAATAACAAGAATATCCGTGTCACAGGCCTTAATAAACACAAATTTCTTCTGTTGCGCATGTAACGGATGCCAGCTAGCTTAGTTGTGTGTGTGGAACGTTGGTAAACCTCACTCCCCGACGCCTCAACAGTGCTGCTGGTATGCGAGCCAGTAGCCTGGGCTTTTATCTCAATTGTCAGC
Organism: Alosa alosa; assembly: GCF_017589495.1. NCBI lineage: Eukaryota > Metazoa > Chordata > Actinopteri > Clupeiformes > Clupeidae > Alosa > Alosa alosa. The sequence goes on from NC_063194.1 coordinate 30,691,115, forward strand.
ACGCTCGACTCCCAGTCCGATGTGCTGTTGTTAGCAGGTTCGAGTCCGGGCGTGTGCAGGGCTGAATCGCACAGGTTCAACACAACACAGGTTACAGGCAACTGCATGAAGGGCATGCAGAAAGATTCTAGTGTCAGCCTCTTCATGGTTGACAGGACTTAGGCCTTCCAGGCTGTCTGGTTTATGCAAAGAACATTTTCTTGGTCACAATTACCGCATTGTCTGGACACCAAGTCACAATTAGGTAAGCTAGAAACCCAAAAAGTTCAGTCTTGTTGTAATTGTTTTGCAGGAAGCTTTTCCAGTTAGGTGGTACTTGGTTTTGTCAGACACTCATCTGACGCCCTTGCCTCATTTTGATCGTGTTTCAGCCTTCAGACTGGAATTGCAGTAGACGTCAAATACAATGTCTGTCCTAGCATACTTTGATAGGTATGTATCTTTGGAATAACCTCTTAAACAGCATTCTTTAAATGTCACTGATGCCTTTGGAGACAGTGAATAAACAGAAGACTCATCCTTTGTCTGGAGGAGAAATAAGGGTTTCCAGAATGTTGACAAGCTTCGACCCATGTGGAGTTTTCCGGAGTCGCTCAATGATGCAGGGAAAAATGTTTTTTCATGCTTAAAGAATTTGCTTCTTATGGTCACCTGTACCTGAGTCTGACTCTTGGTGAAAGAAGTTAGTGTTGTTCTTTTTAATTGGTTTGTAGAAGGAAGCTTAATGACCCAAACCATTGAAAAAGTCTTTGAAAGAAACCTAACCTTTCTCAAGATGAGGGCCAACAAGCTCAGCGGCACTAGGGTGTGCAACGGCTTTTGACTCTAGCGTGAGAAGATCTCTGGTCTCCTCCTAAAAAGGGTTGCCCAGGTCCATCACACCAAACAACTTCTGGACCTTGTCTGTGAAGGATTTCCGAGACTGGTTAGTCTGTTCATGGTGTCGGATATCTTCACTAGCTACTTTGGCCTGAGATGCAGACTCATACTGAGAAACCAAATAACTACTGTAAACTCTGGTCAATACCATCCATCGCATTAGGGCTGATGGGTTCTCAGTTATTCCAATGGCACCACCATCACCTTTGACAATTGCATTGGCCTGTTCATGGGCTTGGTCAAAAGCCAATCCGGAAAACTCTTTGTGGGTCTTGTGGACCACAAAGTTCCCTTGCTGCAATTCATTGGCCAACTGAGGATGTGTTTGTTGTAAGGAGACTATGTCTCTAAGGTGTATGGAAAGCCATCTAGCATAGTTTTAGACATTATTGTTTGCAAAGAAGAAGGGGATGAGTGCAGACAATGATTGACAATACAAAGTGAAGTTTGCTTCTCTGAAAGACCTGATCAAAGAGAACATCACCATTTGCATTGACATCACAAGCTCCCAGAATTCAAACTGTGGACACTTCATCTGCCTCTTCTCACACCAGTCTTCCTAAGAAGTATGGCCTTGATCGATATTCAAGAGTGAGCTTCGATAAATGATTTTCGAGTGCAGTCCAACTATTTCTGGCCGCCATCTTGGAAACTAGCCTTGAAATAGATTTCTTTTTTTGCTCCAATTATTTTGCCATGTTAAAATACATAAATTAATGCCTAGATCATGTAAATACGTCCAGCCATTAAAGTTCTACAGCAAAAACTTTTTTCTTACATTTGATGTAGCGGCCATCTTGAACAATGGCCGCCATGTTGGATTTTCAGGTGGCTAATGTGCTTTCCTCAAAAAGTAGGTTCTAGTGATTATTCATGCCAATTTTGGTGCTTGTATCACAAAGTGAACGATTGTCCTGGAATATGGACTTAACCCGCTGCAATACCCCTCCTTCTATTTCTGTTGGGTGCCGCTTCACTCTGCTACTGAAGGATCAGGCTGACTGCAACTGCTATGGATGCTATGGATGGCAGGAAAACACAGTACACAGTGAATTTCTAGATGAAGTGCTTAACTGATAACAATTTGTCAATGGTTATTTATGCAAGCTTGTGTAGCCTAAACAAGACATACCTAGGCCTAGCCAAATTTATCCTGGCTGTAGATAAAGCAGGATATGAATTTTCCAGATTAGGCTATTTACTGAGGTTTAATATCAATTGAAATACCACTGAAATCACGTTGATTGTCACGTAGTTGTAATTTCAACATTGTTTCAATATTCATTTTAGTGGAAATACCATTGAAATCCCGTTGATCTGTAGTTAGAATTTCAACGTTGCTTCAATATTAATGAAGGGTGCAATTAGAATAAATGTAAAATAAATGTTGCAGTGCAACGTTGATTCAATGATTTTAACGTTGACAAAGTAGGCATAATGTTGATTTTAACATAGATTCAATGACTAATTGTTAGCTGGGTGCAGAATGAGCAGTCATCAACACCAACTGAAAGCCCCGTTTTGCAGGTAGTCATGCATTCCATACAAATAGGCTTTCTCTGAACTACATTCTTCAAAGGCCAGCTTTCGTGCTTGTGTCACAACTTCAGAACGGCTTGACGCACATGCTTCAAATTTGGTGTATGGACTTGATTATTTGTATATTTGTATGGACTCAATGATGAAGTCAAATGTCAAGGTTAAACCCACCTTGACTGTGATATCTCAAGAATGCCTGACACACAAGTTTTTTTGGTACAAGGGTTTGTATGAACTCAAAGATTAAGTGAATCAATGTTTTTTTTTTTTTCTGGAATCTCCCTACCAACATTAACCCAGCAGGTTTCCATCCACTATTGTAATTCCTCTGGCATTACATTTCTAGTTTGGACTTAAAACGGTGATTTTCTCCTCTTCTGGCGTATCGTGAAGGAAGAACGAACCATGCCAACTTTGGATGCGGTTATCTTAGCGATACTTTTTGCAATAGGCCTACCCTCGATATACATATCGTTGGAAAGCTTAGTTTATGGACGTTCATGTGAGCACAATAACTTAATTTTGTAAATTTTACCAAAGCGACTGGTTTCGCCTTGCAGGGTCACATATTTCATCAGCACCTTGCATTTTGAGGATTGCACATAACCTGTAGAATTTCCATCAGAATCCAGCACCACTCCAAACACTTTCCAGACCTCTGATTTTCCCACTCCTGTAGCGACGGTGAATTCACCTGCAGCAAGTTTAGCCTACTTTTCAACAACTCCATCCTCTTCTCCAGGCTAAAGGCTGCACACAACTCCATCCTCTTCTCCAGGCTAAAGGCTGCACACAACTCCATCTTCTTCTCCAGGCTAAAGGCTGCACACAGCTCCATCTTCTTCTCCAGGCTAAAGGCACAACTCCATCTTCTTCTCCAGGCTAAAGGCTGCACACAGCTCCATCTTCTTCTCCAGACTAAAGGCGTGCACACAACTCCATCTTCTTCTCCAGGCTAAAGGCGTGCACGCAGCGTCTGCCCCTGCCCCTCCATGATGCATGTTGCACGCAGCAGCAGGCTTTCTTTACGGTAAACAGCTGCGAAGATTAATAAAAAAAAATTTCACTGAGCAGAAAAGATTAAGCCCGAGGTCCGACCCGACCCGAGTCATTTGCTTATATTTTCGACCCGAACACGGCCCGAACCTGCGGGTCCCGTCAGGTTTGTCGGGCCGACCTGACCCATTGAGAACTCTAGTTAGGTCTGGCTCCTCATAGACCTCTACAAGAGTCTCAATCTGCAAGGCACATGCACAACATAATGTAAATCAATAACATAGATCAACACAATTCTCATTTTCTTGAAATACATATTCATTTAATTTGCAAATTGTACATATGTAAACATACACATACACACATGTACACCATCTTAAACTCTAAACTAACACTTGTTCAGTTGTGTTTGCCTGTTACCTTGACAACAGGTGGGAGGCGTGAGGAGTCCGAGAAGTAGAAGATGTACTTGCTGTCGTACTCCAGTGTGGCCGAACTGACCGGGTGAAAAAGAGCAAAACGCAGTCCAGTCTGAGAGTGACAAGGAGATAATACGGAGATAACAATTAGGAGACAACAAAGAGACAATCAGGAGACAACAAGGAGACAGCAAGGAAACAATCAGGAGACAGCAAGCAAGGAGACAATCAGGAGACAGCAAGGAGACAGCAAGGAGACAACAAGGAGACAGCAAGGAGACAGCAAGGAGACAACAAGGAGACAGCAAGGAGACAACAAGGAGACAGCAAGGAGAGGTAAAGACGGGGTGGACAGAAATGGTGACAACAAACTGAGTTATCAGTGGATATTATTGGGCTACCCCTGGTTTCTTTTTTCCATGAAGTTTATTGTTTTCTCTTTGCTATATCTCAGCATATGTAATGGTAGCCAGCTGGTCCATAGTGGTGTGGTATATCTCAGTGCATATCTAAGCTTTCTCCTCTACACTTACATTCAAATGCCACCAAACCGTTCCCTCCCACATTTACTGAACTTTTCCACTGTGGTTGACTGTAGGCATACAGTAGCCTACATCTGGCTGTGCAAGATAGCATGGGGTAAGTGATAGCATGGGCTAAGTGATAGCATGGGGTAGGTGATAGCATGGGGTAAGTTAAAGCATGGGCTAAGTGATAGCATGGGGTAAGTAATAGCACGGGGACCAGTGCTAATGTGCTTTGACAAGTCCTAAAGTGCTAACATCATTCCTTGAGTTTTTCAATTAGCTCTAAGATCCAGGCTACACCGGGTCCACAAGTGAGGCACCCCGTTCACATAAAATAGTTTTAGAAGACTGGTCTAATTCTTTCCAACATACGCATTGCTATCATGTCTGGTGTAGGCAGTTCCATTGACTACAGTGGAAACTAATTTTTGCAGCAGATGCTCCATGAACACTTCAGTATAAGTAAGTATACTCATTTGAGCCCGTGAAGGAAATTTGGTCTCTGCATTTATCCCAATCCGTGAATTAGTGAAACACACTCAGCACACAGTGAACACCCAGTGAGGTGAAGCACACACTAATCCCGGCGCAGTGAGCTGCCTGCAAGAACAGTGGCGCTCGGGGAGCAGTGAGGGGTTAGGTGCCTTGCTCAAGGGCACTTCAGCCGTGCCTACTGGTTGGGGTTCGAACCGGCAACCCTCCGGTTACAAATCTGAAGTGCTAACCAGTAGGCCACGGCTGCCCGCAACATTCAATTACATAATCAAGCGTTCGGGATGATGCAGTGAGTTCAGGTGTGTTGGTGGGCTTGAGTGTTTTTTCTCACAGTACCAACAAACGTCAAGCAAATTCATTTTGGCCCTTTAGAGTAGAAGATACAGAACCTCTTCAATCCATCCTGAGCTCACGTTTCCTGAGACTGTGTAAGATTTGGAGTCGTCTCTCATCATGAAGGAGGTGCATCTGAACTCCAGACACACGGCAACAGAACAGTCCTGATGGAGAGAAATAGAGAGAGAGATGAGAAAAAACAGAACATTCCTGATGGAGGTAGAGAGAGAAAGAGAGAGAGATGAGGAAGGAAAACAACAGAACAGTCCTGATGGATCTGCCATCTTGCTGGTCTGGTTATTGGCCTTCTTGTCCAGTTTGATCTGACTGTGTGGATCTTCGCGCCCTGGGAGGGGCCCATCCCACTTCTGACACCAATGTAGCGATCACAACCACAGACAGGGATCACCTTTGGCCAGGACGGCCATTTATTGATTATTATTATTAGGAGGCCCCTCATGTAGCGTTCTTGTTAAAATACGGAGAATGGATTGTCTGACATTGCTGATGTAGTACGCCTGCACCGTGTAATGTTCTACCGTATTTTCCGGACTATAAGTCACACTTTTTTTCACAGTTTGGCTGGTCCTGCGACTCAGGTGCAATATATATATTTATATATATGTATTTTTCCTCTTCATGACACATTTTTTGACTGGTGCGACTTATACTCCGGTGCGACTTATAGTCCGGAAAATACGGGTATTTGTTTTAGATTGGAAGCCCCCTTTAGTGCTAAATGGATATGCAATACATTGAAGACTGACAATAAGGGGAATTTCTGCATAATGCTGCTTTAACACTAAACTAACACTATCACATGACAACATGAAGAATGTACTTGGAAAAGTTTCTATTTCAAAGTTTAAGTTTAAATTCTGCTATTCACCACATGAGGCTCCTTGTTGTCCTTGAAGCTCTGCTGCAGGTCTGTGATGACTGGGTTCCTCTCAACCCCTCTAGCGCAACCCTGGATCTAACGGAGGAGATGGAAATACTTCAAATAGAATATTACTGAACATAAATACATTAATCCAGTGGAGGATGATAATACAAGCGATACAATCTCTAACTAGATGTACCACAAAGCGGTACAAAATAAGACCGCCGCTCAGTCATATTCTCTCCCTAAAAATAAATCACGCTTGTCAATTTGTCTCCATCTCCTACCCCAGCCCCTACTCTTGCAACTTTTGTGTATGTAAATGAGTGTGCACATTGTGTGTGTTAGTTTTTGTGTATGTGTGCTTCCAAGTGTGTTCACTTGTGTGTGTGTATGTGGGGGTAATGGTGTGTGTGTGTGTCTGTGTGCGTGTGCCTACTTGCCTGCATGTGTGTATCTTTTTATGTGTGTGCATATGTGGGTGTGTTTATGTGTGTGTGTGTGTGTATGTGTGTGTTTGAGTGTGTTTATGTCAGGATCCTGTCAGGACTGATTGACTTTGTGCCACCCTGGTGGCCATTTTGTGTATTGTCCTGTTTGCTTTTGCCTGTTCCTCATGTGCTCTGTTTACCTGTCTGCTGTCATGTGACTGTCTCCACCTGTTTTCCCTTTTACAGTGGGCATCGCTTTCAAATGGCCACTTCAGTCGTGCATTACGAGGCGTGAAGCTGCGTGAAGCTTTAGTACCACTTTCAGCCACTTTGCGTCGCTCTGCCACTGTACATCGCTCTGCCTGCTGCCCCTTCTGAAAAAGCTCGATTTACCTCGATTTCGGCTACTTGGGTATGGCTTAAGGCTTGACTACACGGTGGTAACAAAAATCGAAATCAAAATTGGCTGTCTACATTATTGTCAGTGTTGGGGTAACGCAACTATGCAAATCAAAACAGTGGTGTGATAATTGAGCCAGTAGAGAAATAACTGTTCAGAATTAATCTGTAGCCTTGGGTAGGATTCTGCGACGTTTTTAACAGGCTACGCTATAGAGGCTTAGACAACTACAGTATGACCCATGTTTTGGTAAATTAATTTGCCCTACTTCTTGACTGCAATGTAGTCAATTGACTGTTTGACATGTCATTTTTATTTTTCTGTACAATAAACAAATACATCTGCTTTATGCCGCAGAATTACATTCATATTTGGAACTTACATAGTCCAATGCATCGTTACACTACGTTAGTGTTTCCCAAAACCATAGTAGCAACGAACGTTCGCAACCACTATCGTAAAGTTGTGTAGTTACAACTACACCTCTCGACCTGTGGTAGAATAGTAGAAGCATAGTTCCAGGGATCTTCATGTCAAAGACGTCACTGACGCCAGTTATTTGTTTGCAAATTAATAATTATAAATATATTTAGGTTTTCTAATTGATATTTACACTTCTAACCACCATACATCCATATTTTAAAATGCCGTAGGCAGAAAATACATAAATTAAAAGTCAATTTGCAGCCATGTGCACGTAAATAAAAGTCACACACCTGCAGATAATAATAAGGTGGTGCGCACTTTTTGACGAGTCAGCTGAGAATATGTAGCCTTTGATTTTCATGGAGGGGGGGTCCTTGTTAGTTTACGCAAACCAAGCCAAGAAGGCTGATTCTGATTTTGATAATATGATCTGCACAAAAGATAAACTTGGTAACTGCTGTGCAACGGCGGCTGTGCAGGTGCCCGTTCATTTGCTACTAAACGTCATTAACTACCTTAGTCCAGACTACTGAAGTTTGGAAACTATCATGGTCCAAACTTACAGTACTAAGTACGACAGTTTTGGGAAACAGTCGTAACTTACACGTTGGTTAGTTGAACGATGCATCCTGTTAGTAAAAAGCTAACCTCCGTAGTTGTACGGGAAACGCACCCCGGATCAGCTTGTAGGCCATTAGCAATCTGTTTATTTTATTTTATGAAGCCTACACAGTAGATCACATGCCACATTTTCACTTTCAATAGACAGATGCAATAGCCATTGGTCAAGTATTGAGTATAAAGCAATTAAGATAGTACCCGATGTACCTGCACTGGCAACCAGTGTGGCTTGTGTGACTGCATGGTCACATGGGGTGGTCACATGGGGCAGGTCACATGACTAACTAGTAAGTTATAAAGTTTGGTTTGTTGAGAGCTCACATTCTCTTGCTGCTGCCACCAGTTGCTCTTTGTGACTGTTAAGGTCCCCTGTCATGCAGGGTGAATGCTAGAACCATGTGTGCTGGGCTACAGACACTGATGCTCTGCACTGGAATGTTCCTTTCTTCCTGTGTCACTGTGCTGTGGAGAGTAGTGAACGCTCTTGCAAAGGACCAGGCCAGCCACTGTTTTACTGTTAGTTCTTGGGTTTGTTTGTTTGCTTTCATTTTGTTTGTCTTTTTGTTTGTTTGCATTGTCTCTCTGTAACTGCTGGGACTAACATAACTTGCTTAAGCTCGCAGCTTAAGCTTGTGCTGGGAGCTGACTGTTCCTCTTTTGTCCCATCATATAGGCTGTCTCTGTACAAGGCCGGATCCGCAACTCAGTACTGCTCCTTTCGGGTTGGGTGGCACATGGAGGGAGCTATTTTCTCGGTGTGTACTGGTAAACAACACGGTGTGTACTGGTAAACAACACGGTGTGGTATTTTATAGTGGTATCCTGTAGTGGTATTCGCTTCTTGTGTTTGCAGTGCTTGTCATGTTGCATTCTTTTGTGGTGCTGGGTTTGCTCTCTCTCTCACTCTCTCACTCTCTCACTCTCTCTCTCTCTCTCACTCTCACTCTCACTCTCACTCTCACTCTCTCACTCACACACACACCAGGGCCCCTCTCCAAGATGTGTGTGCTGACCCGACCTTATTAGCCTGAGGAGTCTGCCAGTTATCCCATGCGGTCTTTCTTACTTACACACAACTTACATTCTGGATTGTATTTATACTATTTGTAATAAATTTGAGTATTTCGTATATGCCTTTTGTTAACTGTTCCTTTGTGGGGAAGGCCGAGAACCAGCCACGTTAGAGAGCTTATAGGTTTCTCCCGCCTGGGTTTAGGGGGTGGCGTAGTCAGAGTAGGTATTCTGCATGTCCGGTACCACACATATACAAAAAGTACTTCATACTATCATAAAAATTCGTTAAAATGAATAGCATTTTGCAACTTAACAAAACACTGGATTAAATATCATAGGCACAGGAGAAAACTTGTACATCCATTGGCTAGTGGGGAGATCACATGCCAGTTGCCTCTCCCATCAGTGCTATGACCCGTTCGGCTGTGAGCTTGTTTCGCCAAAAAAAACTCTATTGCAGATATCAATGCGTCTTTGTTCATGGGTTTGGCATCACAGCAGAGGCTTAGACAACTATGACCCACGTTTTGGTTTCGTAATTTGCCCTACTTATTGACTGCAATGTAGTCAATTGACTGCTTGACAGGTTATTTTTTATTTTTCTGTACAATAAACAAATACATCTGCTTTATGCCGCAGAATTACGCACTTGGCCAGCCTATAGAACGTGCACATTTTGGAGAGAATGGAGAATGTACGCACGCAAGAATCTGTAGGCTATTTGTGGCTGGTTACCAGCAAACAATGTTTAATGCATTAACTCAAGACGTCAAACATTTTCTAAACAATACAAACAGAAAGAATGCAGCAGGCAGCAAATGTAGAAGAGTCATTTCCAGTGGAAGAACAAAATGCTGAATGAAGCCCAAAGATATGAGGGCATATCTGGCAAGAATAAAGATCGTAACACACACTGAACCTGTCATTTAGACAAAGATTGTTAAGGCGGAGCATTAATGAAGGCATATCTTTGAAGACGTAAATGGTTGGGCTATAGGCCTAGTTTGCAAGAAGGAGACATAAAGCGTGAGCATGCCACACTATCCACAGCTGTGGTAGCGGGGGGTAGGAGGATTACTGTTAGCGCAGGATTTATATAAAATTCTTCAACAGAAGCCCTGCCTCGAATGCAGGCTTGCCCAAAAAAAAAGGCCTGTGGTTTGCGCAGCCTACAGTAAGTAGGTCTTAGTGAGTTAGGAGTCCTCTAGACTTCTTTTAAGCTGTCTCAGAGGTGGAAAGTTGCGTTAATTTGGGGGCAGGGCCGGATTAACAATTCATAGACCCTTGGGAACAAATGTCTGATGGCCCCCTGCCCCCCCAGCCAACATGAATCGGGCGGTCAGTTAATAGGCCCATTTAAGGCACGAAGCGCATCTGTGAGGCCAAGCCTCACCAAGTAGCCCGTTTGTTTACAACTAACATTACATTTAATTAAACTGCTTATAGGCTATGCCGAAATAGTTTCAACATTTTGAATATCAGTGTCGGGTGAATTAGGAAATGCCTTATGGCTGAAAGCTGCTTGAGATCCCCTGTCAAGCAATAACCATACAAAAAGTTAAAAACAGATGACATGATGCGCGTCACTGACATAATGCATAAAATAATATAGCCTAGATATTCCAATATATTCGAATACATGTGTTTATTTTAGAGGGATATTCAAACGTCATTTTTGAGCAATTTTGACAGCCCTAGTCCACTGTAGGCTCATGTCGTCTATTAACACCTTCCACCTAACCCCGGTGAGTGGGGGTCGCTATAATCGTGTGAAATAGCACCATTGAGTAGCCTATGCGAAATAGCCTTAAAATCGTTCGGTGTTGTGTGCCTTCTGGATTCTCCACCTACTGGTTTCCTTTGGCGCTGCATGCGCTGCAGCAGTTGTCAGACATTCACAAACAAGTTGTTTTAGGCGGTTTGAAGTCGCTTTTCATATGCCATGAGCCGGGCTACATTACAGCCACTTCGGACAAAAGACATGTAAAAAATATATGTTTTGAAAACTAGCATTAAACTGGATTCGATCCATAAAAGCAACACACGCCAAGTGACTCTTTCCATCCTGATTCCCTACTCTTTGAGCCAACTAATATGTTACGCGAATCAATTAACTATTGTAGGCTACCATTAATTAATAATGTAGGCAACACCCAGGTAACATGTTGTCCAGGCTATCTGAAAAGATGTATTTGGTGATGACGTTATTGTAGGCCTAGTAGACCTAAATTCTGAGAAATTAAATGGTAATGAGAAATGATCTACATAGCGCACCAGACCGCTGATGTCTTCAAGGGTTGAATGAAGGAGTTTGCAAAAATTAGTGTATTTTTTCAAGTCAATAAACATTCTTAATTTTCGAATGTCTTTGTCAGGGAACATCTGACTTTTAAAACCATAGGCCTGGTAGTCGCTCAGACAAGGAGTTATAAGATAAAGGCAATACCATTTGTGTCACCTAATGCAGTTCAGTGAATTAGCAAGATACCATCAGAAGGCAACAATCATAAAGCACAGTTGGCTTGTGGCATCTTCTCCCCGCGATAAAGCTGTCTGCGTGTTGTAGGCTAGATTTATGCGTCGCTTCTTTCTATCTGCTTACTTTTGTGAGTTCGCGACCACCTAGGCTATGTTATAGACGTTCTATGAGGCACTAGTGTTTAGCTGTGTCACAAAACAATAAGCTTTGTCAGACTACTTTTAAAATGATATTCAGGGCTATTTACATTTTAAACATTCGGGGCTGAAGACCCGACAAAGCCTTGCGTTAATTCTTCAGATGGGAAGTGTCAGGAATTTTCATACGAGAGACGCTCTCATTGGTGGTTAGTATATGAAGTAGGGAATTGACAGCAACATATCCAATCACATTATGAGAGATGCTGAATTTAACATAAACTGCGATGTTTGATTTTAAATGAATGTAAATTTAGCCGGGACTGTAAGCTGTCACACATCAAAAATTGTTTATCGCCTGTAACTCCGTGATAACAGGACGTAACAGGAAGGCATTTGGCTGAGCAACGGAGGTTAATATGCTCTATATTTTGTCCAAATGATATCTGTCTATCATCGTTGCACTCGGGGAAAACCAGAATGTTTAATTTGTCCTGCGTTTCTTCTACGGCTGCAAACGGGATTCACTCATAGTTAACCAAATATTTCTTTATTAGGGCAGGGCAGGCATATTTCTGGCTATTAAATTATTTCTAAACCAGTCTGCTAAAGTTTGTAGTTAAGTCTGTGTAGGGTTTTCCAGGCTCCATTTCTTTTTACGAGACACCCTGCTCACTTGAGCCATCTACTGTACCGGTTGTTTGGGTTGTTGCAGCGTCACACTGGGAAAATACAAATTAAAGTCGCGTGATACCGCGTGATCCCACGCGCGGACCGCGAGTGAAGCTGGCCAAGTCGAAGCACTGCCCACTGTAACTACTAGCAAACATTAGAGCCATTCCAACTTTCAGTTATCTTCAACTATCGTCGCCTATTAATACCAGGGGTGTCAAACTCATTTGGGTTCAGGGGCCACATACAGCCCATCTGATCTCAAGTGGGGCGGACCAGTGAAATAATTGCAAAATATCCTTTTGACAACTCCAAATCTCCAGCTTAGTTTTTTTCAGTAGGCTATGCTTTACCCTTCAGCCTACATTTGTAGCCTACATAATCACAAGGGATATATTAGATTATTACACATTTATTCAGAGAGGCCAATGGAATTGAAATAAAATCCATTTCACTCTCATAAACAACTGGTTTATTTTTATAGTTGAGTGGATAGGCCTACATTTTTACATCTGACCACCTGAACCAACTCCCCACACTAAACTCAAGTGGGAGCTATGAAGAAAGTAAACATCCTGCCTTAAAAATGTAAATGTGCAAATGTATGAAAAATAAAATGAACTTAACAAACATAAGTTAGCAGTGCATCGTCAGAAATTTATTCTCTACGAGTCTGGGCCGGATTAAACCATCTAGCGGGCCGCATCTGGTCCCGCGGGCCGTATGTTTGACACCCCTGACCTATACACTATTTGAATACCAAATTTCATTAAACTTTCAGTCTGTCAACAACTTTTAAACTATTTACATTCAACTTTTAAACGGTATTTATTTATGATACATTATTCATTCACTAAGAAAATTGATGTCCTTAAAGGTTAGATATTTCCTCATTTTTCACTTAAGGCATTAAGATCAATTTCCAAAAGATGATTTTATATTCCTCTTTTCAGTCAACTTTAGCATGGGTGCCAACACTTTTGGCCATCACTGTATGTACCTTTGTACTAATGAAATGTAGACATTGAAACTCAAACTGAATACCCTATGCAGAAAATATGAGAAACCATCTGGCTAGAAGTCAGTTGCATGCACATTCCACCTATGATTAGGCCCAGTGCAGGACAAAGTACAGAACTTTAGGGGCCATGGTGCAGGACAAAGTACTAAAGGGGCCATGGTGCAGGACAAAGTACTAAAGGGGCCCGGTGCAGGACAAAGTACTAAAGGGGCCCGGCGCAGGACAAGGGGCCCGGTGCAGGACAAAGTACTAAAGGGGCCCGGTGCAGGACAAAGTACTAAAGGGGCCATGGTGCAGGACAAAGTACTAAAAGGTAAAAACAAAAGAGAAAGCCCGCACACCGGAGTAGCTCTCAGTTTATTTAAAAGAAAACTTTTCAACGTCTCAACCCAACATGGTGTTCTTCAGGCAAATTGATGAACTGTCAGACAAAGGTATACAGGCTTTTTAGGACGTTAGTTGACAACAAGAATGTGATTAGAAGAGTCCATTGGACAGGCTAGGGTTAGGGGGGCTCGTAAAGGCCAATTGTGAGTGGTATTGGTAACCTCACAGAAAATATCTGAGGTTATGTTGCCCATCTGATTAAACCAGAAGTCATTTCCCTCCCTTCTTATATTAGGGACTCCATAGACTTCATTAATTTTCTAAAATCGTTTGATGTCATCTCTGATAAATTGCTGTTGGCCACATTTGATGTTCAGAGCTTATACCAACATTCCACACAAAGGTGGCATTGAGGCACCTATAGAGGACTCTATTAGGTCCATGGCCAGTGGTGGAATGTAACGAAGTACAAATACTTCGTTACTGTACTTAAGTACATTTTCCACTTATTTGTACTTTACTTAAGTAAAATTTATAGTGCATACTTTTGACTTTTACTTCGTTACATTTTACAGCAATTATCTGTACTTTTACTCCGCTACATTTGTACAACACCATCGTTCCTTTTACGATACATTTTATGATCAGTTTTTTTCTCTGACAAACAAGTTTGTTTTTACCGGGGTTGCTACCAAAGATTCTGGAGCCACGCGTGCATTCTTAGAAACATAAGCTTCTAGTCTAGACCAGGCAAAGCGTGAGCTTGTAGCCATCTGCATTCGGTAGGCTATATTCACCAGACCCATGGCTACACTGTACATGCAACTGTGTTCTGTGCCTTTCTCTGTCTGTTATCTGCAGCGTTAGGGCCTCCTCTCCGATGAGATTGCTATCCGCGGATCAGCGAAGTTACAGGCTATGCCCATGCTTCTGTCACACGTCTGATCATTTGCGGCACAAATTAATGGTAGACTAATAATGAACCGGTGGCCGGAAAAAACGTAACATTTTCCAGATTAGGAAATATTCCTTAATTGTGTGTGATTAAATAAAGATGCATAGCCTTGCGTCTGCGCAAGTGAAACTGAACTTAATCATAAAGACACCTTTCTCAGCAACTTTTCTGTTCAATCAGCATAATTGGCATTACGATCCACCCGACGTTTCCCTTGTCTACCCCGTTAAACTTCAGGCTCTCGTGTTTTGCTGAATGATATTACTCAGCAGATCACCCTAGTAGATAACCAGAATTACAGTCTCTAGAATTGTAGGTCAGAATGTAAACTGGGCCACAGATGGTAAGCACAATTGCATTAACTTAAAACTATCTAGTCGAGTATAACCTAAAACTAGCTTAATTAAAATGCCACAGCCCATACTGATTTTTCCTTTTAGAATATAGATATTAAGAGAATAAATCATTATGCAAATACTTTTACTTAAATATTTCTCTGTGTATTTGTACTTTTACTTAAGTACTGAGGTTCAGTACTTCCTCCACCACTGTCCATGGCTCCAAACTATGCTTGCCTATATATGGGACTTTTTGAAAATAAGTTTGTGTTGAACTCAGTGAATTGTATTTATTTTATTATATTTTATTTAACCGATAGTGCAGCAAAAGTTGAACATTTCAATGTAGGCCTGTTGGTCCTCACTTTAAACCAGCATATCTACTTATCATCTACAAAAAGGGTTGGATTGCAAAAAGCAGAACTGACATCTACAAAAAGGGGAAGTCTCCACTGGAAAATATTAAAAAACATGCGGTCTAGATGACAGACGAGATAAGAGTGTCTGTCTTGTCATTTCATCACAGAAGTACAGAAAAAGCAAAGGTGATATTCTTGGTTAGTGTGAACCGCTCTTCTATGATACCATGGTGTGTATTGTGGTGAGAAGTCATGGTTTGACACTTATCTAGTGTCATATATGTATATATTAATTTTGACATTTATATAAATGTCAATTTGCCTATATAGGCCATTTTGCATGCAGTGTGATGCAGAGCACACAATCTTGCAGAGCTAGTCTCACTGAATACAGGCCTCATTTACTGTATATAATGTATGTGATTGCCTGTTTTCTCTGAAACTTTTGGGGTGCAGAACTTGGTGGGGCTTTCAGGGGTGGTCACAATTAACTTGATTTCTCACTCGAACAAACTTGAACTCAAGGATTACTTTAGGTAGCAGTTAGTTACCAGCATTTAATGAGATTATAACACACTTTAAAACTACACAAGTAAATTGTTTTGGCAAACGGTGTATATAAGAAAGAAACACAAAACCATAAGCTTTACAGATATTATCATGAGAGTACTGTATACAACCAGAAGACACACATGGGAAGTATATGGGCCTCAATGTAAACACATTTAGGTCTACAAACATTATGATGTATAAATTCACCATCCAAAAGAGCAGTAGATACAAATTCACAGCCCTACTGCTTGAGCTGCATGTCCCACAAACACTTATTTCACTCATTATAGTTTTCATGTTCATCATTTTCTCTGTGCTACACCCCTTCAAAAACCCCTGTATATTTAATAAAACCCCTGTATATTTAATAAAAAGAATCCCTCTGCACTGGTACTTCAGATTACCAGGTAAAAGAATCCCTGTGCACTGCTACTTCAGATTACCAGGTAAAAGAATCCCTGTGCACTGCTACTTCAGGTTACCAGGTAAAAGAATCCCTGTGCACTGCTACTTCAGGTTACCAGGTAAAAGAATCCCTGTGCACTGCTACTTCAGATTACCAGGTAAAAGAACCCCTGTGCACTGCTAATTCAGGTTGCCAGGTGCTGGTGGGTTGCAGGAACATGAGAAATGTATGCAAAAATCCTTTACAGGGAAGCTACATCAGGTGCGTAACTGAAGCGCTCCGTTCGCGTTGCGTCTGCTGCAACAATTAGCTTCCACTATAATTAATGTAAGTAGCTACACCAGACTAGATAGCGGTGCGTACATTTGAAAAAAATAGACCAGTCTTCTGAAATGGTTTTTACGCGTCGCATACAGGACGCTAAAGTTAGCACCCGTTGTAGCTTCCCTGTTAGAACGCAGGCTGATCAGTCATGGAACCTGGTGACCCTGTAATTGTTTATTTCACCTGTGGGTGGTGTTGAGAGTTTGGGAAGCGGCCTTGAAGAAGCAAACAACTGAGACGTATAAGTAATTATTCATTCTCTTACAAACAAATTGATTAAGCATGATTATTTTTATATATATACCGGTATACATATTTTGCACCATCATTTTTTGAACACAGTCACACACACACACACATATGCACACACACAGGGCCCGAGCCGGGGCAATATACAGTAGGTAGCAGGAAGCTATGTCAAGGCAGAGACTCTGAAATGGGTGAGACCTCTCCGATGAAGTGGAAGTGAATAAGCCAATCACATGCAACCTTAAATTCTGACCTATCTATCCATCTTTTATTAATTAACTTCGGCCTCACTTTGTGTATCTGGCTTTGCTCTGGTCACAGCGAGCATACACTGTCTGCAAAATACGCTGTCAAACTCGCGAGAGACTGTTATTCTGCTGCTTCTTGCGGTGATGCCTCTTCTCCTTGTGCTTCCTCTAGTTTCTGCTGGTACTGACTCTTGAAGAAGCCCGACTGCAATTAAAGACAAAGGACAGTGATTGTTAGAAATGTATACAGACCAGAAGATGGAATAGAAAGAAAGGAATAGAAAGACTGATAAACAAAGAATGGAATAGAAAGACTGATAAACAGACACGGTTGAGCACAACACAAATGAAAATAATTAGAGTACATGTTAAATGTTGCCTGGTCTCTGTGTGTTTATTTGTTTGTTTGTTTATGTATGTATATAATGTTTATTGTTTAGTTTGTTTGTTTGGCTAGTAGTCATTGAGCTATACCATGCTGGAGCTATCGCTAATTTCTGCTAAACATAAAACTCTAGGGAGTTCCCTTAAAGCGTACACAACATGAAACTTTGATTAAAGTATCATCAGTGTCTATACACATGAACTCGAGCATTGAGAACATTGTTTGTGTACACATAGTTTACTAAAAAGAAAGGTTTTGAACAACTCACTCCTTTACTGGCAAGATGGCGGCGAGCAGAAAAACCAAGTGAGTTGTTCAAAACCTTTCTTTTAGTAAACTCTGTGTACACAAACAATGTTCTCAATGCTCGAGTTCATGTGTAGAGACACTGATGATACTTGGATCATCATGTTACTTCGATTTCATGTTGTGTCGAGTGTTTTAAAAATAGCGATTTTGACACGATCATGTATCAAAATAGTAGCGCCCCTAGGATTCCCATGCAAAAGGCCATTTGACCCGAAAACGACAACACATACGAGCTTAAAAGTGAAGCTTCCGACGTAATTATGCTTTTAAATGAAAGTTTGACTCGAGTACATTCACAAAAACACCCTAGGATGCATTTTGGGGAGAGTTATGCTTTAATTGTAAAACAATTATATGTGTATAGTGTTGACTGGTTACCTTGGTGAGGCCAGCAGTCATGAGAGCCAATAGGATGAGGCCACCCACCACTCCACCAATGATCTCCTTAGTTAGGTCTGGCTTGTCATAGACCTCCACAAGAGTCTCAATCTGCAGGGCACATGCACAACTTTACAATAACGTGACACAGTAATGCAAACCTATGAAAGCCCCTTTCTGCCACATAAAAAAAAAAAAAGAAAAATGGCCACAAAGTAAGAACAAATTCATAGATACTTTTGAGAATTTTGAGATTTGAGATAGAAAGTAAAAATATCGAGACAGGCCTACTAAGTCAAAGTGTTGATACTAAGTCAGAACTTTGAGATACTTTCTCAATTTTGAGATGCTTTGCATCATTGCTTTGCATAATTTTAACTCTAAATGTAAAAATGAAAATTGTATTGTCTGGTTACCTTGGAGACTGGTGCCTGGTGGGAAGAGTCTGTTGAGTAGAAGATGTACTTGCTGTCATCGTACTCCAGTGTAGCTAAGCTGACCAAGTGAAACAAAGCAGAACGCAGGCCAGTCTGAGTAATATAGAGAGATAAGAAAGAGGAGAGGAAAATATTAAGTTGGAAAATTACAATATTAAAGATAAAAAGCATGGACAAAATGTACAAAAACTAGGAGGTGCAAAAAATATCTCCCTGAAACAAATTGAATCACATGATGGATATTCATTACTATTAATGTATTGTCATATACATGTACATCAATGTTTCTTAAAACTGTCTGGCTAAGACTTCTACTGCATGTTTTAACCCTAATGCCCACCCCACTCCATTTAATGCTGTTCTGTGAATACCCCAGGTGCAGAACCTTTGTAGAGAATAGATAAATGCTTTTTTTAGCGACAGGTGACATTAACTTTTAACCCTTTCAAGTTGTCTGACAAATCCAGCACCTGTTCGATCCATTCGGAGCTCACGTTCCCTGAGATGCTGTAGTGTCTTTGGTCGTCTCTCATCATGTAGGAGTTACACCTGAACTCCAGACACACGGCAATGGAGCAGTTCTGGGGGAGAGACAAGGGGAACAGGGAGAGAGGAAGACCAGGGGGACAGCAGTGCAGTGGTGAGTCCATACACTTCAATCAAAAGCTCCTCAACTGTCAGCGTTCCCACAGAGGGATGCAGGACCAAGCACGTGCACATACATAGACCCACGAGCCCCTGTCCTTTTTCTTCCAGGAGAGAAAGTGGCCCTTTTTTCTGGAGTGCTTAAAAAAAAGGTGACTATACATATTCCTGACTGCACACAGCTTCCCTGTCAAAAATACTAAAAGCTAAATATGAGGTCTTGCACAGCCAGCAGGTCACATCAAGCAGACAGGCAGCCCCTCTCAGCACCCAGCCCAATTGTGGTGGTGTTTCTTTGGAGGGGACAGGTGAGTGGTGATGAACTAGGGTGGCCATACGTCCAGATTTAGGCGCAGCCTCAAGCCAGACGCTCATTTGTCCTTCTTTTTGGAGTTGCACTGGGCCTCTAGAATCTTTGCTGTGATGCAGCATAGCGTTTCTCAAACTATGGACAAGGAGACCACTGGTCTACGGAGCCGCAGTCAAATTCTCAAGGAACCGCGGACCGACAGAAAAAGAAAAGAAACATTTTCGCAATCAGGAGGAAATACATGCTAATTTGGTGCCATCAAACACAATTAAATGGTAGGCGTTCATTCAATGCAATGTGCGAGAGAAACTGAAACCACTTGATAATGTTGTAGCAAAGCTCTCCTGAGCTGCTGCAGAGGGTGAAGTACAGACAAGTGTGCTGCGATGAACAGTTGCGGAGCAATGTAACAGAGAAGAAAGGATGTGTTTTTTGATGCACTATGCGTCAATCGGGTTTTTAAGGGTTAAGGTAAAAATCTTGCATAGTGTTCCTTTAATTACATGAAGACAGCATGTCTCCCCTGAAATCTTCCGTTTAAATACATATTAACTGGTTTTAGTGAGAAATTTAGCCTACAGATGCAAACAGAGGGTAGAAAGAGGGAATTGTACATTACTACTAATAACGAAGACCTTTGTGTCTGTGAACTGAGTCTTTTGTAGAAATATGTTGAGTATCAAATATTTGCATGAGTGTTGAGGATATTCTAATACATCTGTTAGTCAGATTTGCTAGCATGTCACCTACTTGTTTTAAAGCATTTTTATTCTGCCCTTTTTTTACTTGAGCCCTGCCCCACAAAATCTCTGTGTATGTCCCTGTGTAGGACTATGAAGGTGTGTTGGGAATGGAGTTAGGTCACAGAGAGGTAAAAAGCTCCGGGTTCAGGAACTAAAAGTTGAATTACCATTTGCTCCAAGGTGATTCTAATTAGCGCAATACACGACTCATAGATACGCTACTTAAATCCACAGGTAGAGACCCAAGTAGGACTTTGACTTTCTGAGGCCAGAGTTTTTCCAATGGGAGGTAGGCTCTTCCCATCTTGGATGTATACGTAGGGAAATATCTGAAACACTTTTATTTTTAACTCAACTTTAGCTATTACATTGCTATACTATAACAGGAACTGTTAGAGTAGAACCACAGAAAAAATCCTCATATTACTGGGAATTTACATTCTGAGCAAGATGTTCAGAATTGTTTTGTGTTGGAAATGTTAATTAATGATATTACACTGCCTCCGTCTCAGACATGACATAACAATGTGTTTTGTAAGTGTACACTTCACATCCACTAAAAATAGAAGTGAAGTTCTTCACTTGTCAGACAGTATGTAAGGGATAACGGCCGCCGAGGTGTCCTGTTATACGGAATTAATGGACGAGGGCGAGGGGCAAAGAACTCCCCGAGAGATATGAGATGGGTGACTGAAAAACACATAAAAATGGTTCTGGTGTAAACTGGCCTTGAGGTTGTGTGAAATGCTAATCAATGTTTTTCTAATCACCACATCAGGCTCCTTGTTGTCCTTGAAGGTCTGCTTCAGGTCTATGATGTTTGGATTCCTCTCACGCCCTCTAGAGCATCCCTGGATCTAATGAAGAATAGAAATACACAGTCTGCCAGAGATACTATTAAACACATAAATGGATAAATCCAAAAATCTAACAGGGCATGATAGGGAATTACAGGAAATTCAACACATGACTGATTATTATTATAATAGTTGTATTTCTGGAAACGTATTAAAATATTTATCTAAAAGGTGATGAACTTATGAAAGTATTGTATTTCAACGAGAAAAAAAATATTTTTTTTAGACATCTGCCAAAGCTACGTAGACACAATTGCTAGTATGTATTGCATTATTCGGTAACACTTTACTTGACGGTGGGGTTCATAACACATTCATAGCAGCTGTCATAAACTGCACATAAAGCATTCATGACTGTTTCATTAGACATGACTCAACATTCATACCAAACCTTTCATGAATGTGGAAGACAGAACGACGACAACTTGTCAAAATAAAAGTCCAACAATCGCAAAGCAGCATTGCCGTTTTTGTTCCAAACCTCTTATCTGATCACATCTGAGTCAATGGGCTGCTACTCCAGCGCCGAAAAGACAGAACATGGTTAAGCAAATCATTTTTGTTTCATAAAAATGATTTTGTTTTATGATGTAACCTTTGCAGATGATTTCTCATCTTTTGCTACTGGGAATGTCTAACCGTTCCAGGTTACATAAATACAGGTCAGCTGAATGTAGGCTAGTTTACCTCCCAGTGTTAAACTCAGTGATTACGAATACTTCACAACTTGTATAGTAAAGTGACATTCGATGTAGACTTTATAAGATATTCATAAAATATTTACAAAGGCTGGAGAGAAAAACGGCAATGCTGCTTTGCGATTGTTGCACTTTTATTTTGACAAGTTTACATCGTTCTGTCTTTCACATTCATGAAAGGTTTGGTATGAATGTTTGGTATGTCATGTCTCATGAAACAGTCATGAATGCTTTATGTGCAGTTTATGACAGCTGCTATGAATGTGTTATGAACTCACCCGTCAAGTAAAGTGTTACCCATTATTCTATATTGAATACTATTGCACACACTTGCAAACTGTCCACATTGGTCCAGATATCTTTGCCTTGGAGTCTTACTGGAACATGAACTACAACAGTAAGATTGAGTCCTCTGATTTGGTTTGTCACCTGAAAGGAAGAGAGAGTGAGAATAACAAAACACTTATTTAACAGAAATTGTTTTGTTTTTTGTATTGTTACATTAATACACAGGATTAGATGTTAAAATCCCTTGTGCCAAAATCCAAGGTAAAAACACATTCAGAAGCCCCTACTCAAATTAACTTTAAAAAGCTACCCACAAATCTGCCAAGAAATGGTCACAAACACAAGACAAATGGCCCATCCAACAGCAGTATATATGCGGCATGTCATTGGGGTTATCAAGTGGGCACCCTCATTCACTGATGTTTCGTTAAGTTAGGCCCAAGACACCTCATGAAGGCTTAACAGTGAAACCAGCGTCTTGAAGACACTCCCCTCCATGCTGCCACCATATTACCACATTGAAATATCCCATACCCAAAATACTCTTAACCAGCCTAGGCATGGTCTAGGTTGGCTAGGTTGGTCCGTCCCGTTGATGTGCACTGAACCATAAACATAAAAACCCTAGCCAACCACCATCAACCCAGGCACAGCCCATTGCAAACACAAAACAAATTAGCCAGTTAGCTTAGCCAGTTAGCTTACGCCCCACAGCGCCGGACAGTAATGGAGTACATTTACTTGAGTACAGTACTTGAGTACAATTTTGAGGGTTCTGTACTTTACTCGAGTATCATTTTTGGGGAGTACTCATGACTTTACTCAAGTGAATTTGAGAGGCAAATATTGTACTCTTTACTCCACTACATTTATATCCATAACCGTGACTACCCGTTACTTCTTCTAAAAAAAAAGGAAAAAAGAAAAATCTCGGAAACCCTCAATTTGTTGTTTCCCTCTCAAACGTGATTGGATTGTGCAGGCGCCACTGATTGGGACAGCCTATCAGCAATCACCTTCAGCTTTCCGCCAGAGTCAACTCCATGGTCAGATTTAGATAAGAGACGAAACCATGGACGAAACAATGGATGAAGACGCAGCAGGTCCGTCCCGGGAATGTGCCAACCGGTGGCCCCACCTCGCCAGACAATTTTCTGAACAAGTTAATGATAGTTTTCGCTTCAAGTGTTTCAATTACAAAATAGTATTTTGTATTTGAAATACGTATTTTAAATACATGTATTAGAAATACTGCAACATGGTAAAAAGATGAAAATGACTTGATTTTACTTTCAATTCCTTTTACATTCTCCAAGGTATTAACATTAACATTTTTCATAACTCCATGTAGGACGTTTCTGTACATAAATGTAAGCACTGTGGCAGTAGTAATGCAATATTTAGAAAATGTAGGCTACTCTTGTACTCTTGATACTCAAGTACTTTTAAAAACAAGTACTTCAGTACTTTTACTTAAGTAGACATCTGACTGTTGTACTTTGACTTGTACTTGAGTAAAATTTAGCAAAGGGTATCTGTACTTTTACTCAAGTAATGAAGCTGTGTACTCTGTCCGCCTCTGACGCCCCATCACAAAAACAAAACAAATTAGCCAGTTAGCTTATGCGTATGTAGATTGATGAGAAATTGGGGGCTAGATTGCCAAAAAATTATTTGCTATTGTTGGTGAAGTGGCAGCATGAGAAAAACATTTGGGAAACACTGCTCTAATATTTACATATGTATTCTAGAAATTAAACTCTAGACTCTAGAATTTTTATTCATGGTATGGTTTCCATAACAGCATGTGAATCGATGATGGTGTGTACAGTGTCATACAAAGGGCTGCCACACAGTGTAAGAGTTAAGTAAATATTTCAGAATGTATAGAGAACATTGGATATCTTTGGAGACGTAGATTTAGAAAGACATAAGACATGAATGTGTGCTTGTGTGTGCTTGATATGGTCTACTCTACCTCTAATTCTTGTATCACTGGTTTTTGCAAGCGATTATCTCCTGCAGTGAAATTAATGTAGTTCGTGGTACCTTTAAAACTGGGAAAGTACAAGAAAGAGACTGAATTTAAATAGTGTTGAAATAATGGTGGTCATCAATGATCCATCACTTATGGTCTTCATGGTAGCTTGTACAAATCAAATGTTGAGAGTGTGTTCATGAACACCGACCTGTTCAGAGTTACATAAATGCTGTATTTGACCCCAATGTCCAGACTTTTGGACAACTGGCTACTGGAATGATGTTCATCGTTGTCACTGGAAGAGATTACATCTGTCAGTCAAATATTGATAGTTGACACATATTTAAACAATGAGGATTTCTTAAAACAAACACCTAGCTATGCTCTACCCTAAGTCCTCAGAATTTACCTTGAAGCCAGGGCCCGCATGGTGACTCTGTCACCAAAATGGCTGCTTTCACCAATTCCATACTGAACAACAAAATCAGCCTGAAGAAAATAAAGATAATTTAGAGTTGGTATATTCATTTGCACATTCCTGTGTGTGTGTGTGTGTGTGTGTGCATCCCCACTAGTAAAACCTGTCAAGAGATCCCTTATGAGGACAAATTTCTGGTCCCAACTTAATGGTCTGGTTTCACCTGACATATTCATATCAAACATTGTCTTGCCTTACTACTGCCTCCATTTGCATTTTAAATGTGTACATGTGTGTGTTTGTGTGTGGTTTTGTAAAGGAACCAATATGAGGACAACAAAGTTCCTACTAGTAAAACTTGTCAAGAGGTCCCTTATGAGGACAAATTTCTGGTCCCCATACAATTCTGGTCCCCACAGACTGAGGGCAGGGCTCTACACTAACATTTTTTTCCAGGAGCACTTGTGCGCCCAAGTTAAAAAATTTAGGAGCACAGACAAAAATGTGGGTGCACAGTCAGTTCTGTACTTAATTTACACATAATCTAGCATTACACTGCAGCTAACAGTTAAACATGCCAGTGTACCAATTGCGAAGATTATGAATGACTGACGACATTTACAGGAAACAAGATTTTAAAGAATAAGTAATATTAGTGCCTACTTTATTTTCAGTCTGTTCTATTTTTCTACATTTTGTTAAGTAAGGAATAATGTATAGAACGCCGGTCATTATGGGGAAAATAAGTCCTGACAGGGCGAACCGGACCCCGACGCGCCAGCCCTGAAGGGACTTATTTTCCCATAATGACCGGCGTTCTATACATTATCGCGCTTATTATACGGCTACTTGCCAAAACGAAAAAAATAAACTCCACGATATGTCGCTTTACACTTAATTGTTACCGTTTCGTCGTGGCTTTTGCTGAGAAACAAATAGTTCGCAACACACGCTGAACTTGATTCAAACATTCTTTAGAACACAGCTGATCAACTGTCTGCTTTCACTTTTGAATGAAGTTCCAATGCAAAAAAGTGACCGAATACTTGGCGGAGTGATATGATCAGCAGCACAAAACCCGTTGCCATTGACAGCGGTAATTATATGTTTGCAGCGGTAATTACATGAATTTATTTTACCGTAGAATGTTGGGAAATCCCATTCAAGTCAATGGAGCGTTCTACTAGCATTGTGAAGAGCCGTATAATAATATAAAATAGTATAAAGCATTGCCAATTTGTATTTAGCCTGTTTATCAAGTACCTGCCAAATGTAGGCTAATTTGATTTATTTGTGAATCCATCTGTAGCTAATCCAGATATTTTCTCTTCCACATAACCCAACATATCTAATCAAGGATATTTATTTTTATTTGAAATATCTGCATAGATGGGGACAGTAGGCCAATGGTATGCCTACTTTCGTTTTGCACTTCAGCTTGTATTTGGTGTAAACAAACAAGCATGTGTGGAAGCTTGGAGTTGTCAGTAGCGTTCTACCTTTAAAGAAAACGGGGCTACTTTTGTGCCTGTTCGCTACAGCTATATTTTGCATATTGCATCCAATACGTCAACTGGGCTAGGCATGTTACCTTTCCTTCTCTCACTGCATTCTCAGAATCTCATCCTGTTCCTCCTATATCCGATGAATTCGGTGGGTTGAAGAAATTAGTTATTTTGCATCTTGGCTGGCTAATCTAACTTTCCGCTTTTTCTGCGCACTCTTGAATTTCATAGAAGTGACTAGCTAGTCACAACACGAAACTGCTAAGGTTGATGGGAGATGTAGTTTATATGCTGCATTCGCGATGTGATCATATGGTACGCACCAGTAATGTTTCTCGATGTTGCGGTGTATTTTGTAGACAAACATTGACATGGTTAGAAGTCATTTGCACCAGTGCGCCTAAATATTTTTTTGCACTCGCATGCCATAATTTTTACTTGCATGTGCGAGTGAAATGGGCGCACTGTAGAGCCCTGGAGGGTAATAACCAGACGGTACCAAGCTAATATTGTTGTTCTTGATACAACTGAAAGTGCAAAACATTTCTTTATAATGGTTAGGGTTAGGCATAGGGCCTGGTCTAAGAATAATTTAGTATTATTTAGTTACTGTATAATGGAAGTCTCTTTCTCTCTCTCTTTATGTGCCCGTGTGTGTGTGTGTGTGTGTGTCAGATGGGTATCCCTCAACCTTGTGTCCGGCCCGCAAGATGGGTCTGTTGATGCTGCAGTCCGTCTTTCCCAGGGTGACTCCATCTGTACTGTCTAGAGAAGTGCACTCCACCCTGCCCTGCAGCAGCAGACACAGATACGAGCTCATTCCCTTTATATCTCCACATGCAGAATCATATCAAGGTTACTGTTCTAAAGACCTGTTTTCCCTCACCTGGCTCTTGGTGAAGGTCCTGTAGGAGAGACCAGGAGGGTATGAAAGAAACACACGGGTGTCGTAGGAGTTCTCTCGTCTATTCTCCACACTCACTGCCACACTTATCTCCTGTGCAATGCCCACCTCGATAATGGATCTGTCAGGACAAAACAAGACATTTGGGTGAAACTGCCCACATAATATGAGGCACACCCTTACATCATGTGGTAATGGGGTTTTATAAACAGAGAGTTAAGGCCTGTCCACAATGGCAGTGTTAAGTATAATAATAAATGTAATAATTATGGGTTTAAATAATGCTCTAGGTATTAAGAACAGCAACGTCTGTACTGCACACTGTAACAACAACTAGATGAGAAAATGTAGGGTTAGCTAGCTTGGGGTTATGATTCAGGGCCTCGTTTCCTGATAATGATTAAGACGTTCACAAGAGGGACTTTACAACTTACATGTAGGTTTACAATGCTTTCGGGAAACCAGGCCCAGGTTAGATAGGAGTTAAGGAGTTAAAATACATAAATACTGCTCTAGCAATTAAGAATAACAGTGTCCACACTACAAACTATAACAACAACAACATGAACAAAATCTATTTTGTTGGGATCACTTTCTGAGAGATTTTGTGAAAGATGGAAACTCTGACAGCAGATCGGAATACATCATTTTGTTATAATTGCAACAATCTTTATAGTGAATTTTATCAGTGTGGAGGGGCCATGACATTTGGTTACATCTTCCCATGATTGATTGAAACCTCTACAATGCCAATGGACAGAAAACCAAAGGATCGAAGAGTAAACAGAACAGTCCAATGGTGTGCTTGGATGGCTTACCCAGAGAAGTTGAAGTTGATATGGATTTCATCAATACACTTGTTGTCCTCTCCACAGTCAATTTCAAAGTTT
The DNA here is from genome assembly GCF_017589495.1 of Alosa alosa. Classification (NCBI taxonomy): domain Eukaryota; kingdom Metazoa; phylum Chordata; class Actinopteri; order Clupeiformes; family Clupeidae; genus Alosa; species Alosa alosa. Next base: position 30,718,896 of record NC_063194.1, read on the forward strand.
AACTAGAACACAAAGGCAGACATTATATAAATATATTAGACTAGCCTAAAATTGAAGCCAGAGTACATACTGTAGATAATTAGATAATCACCATCTTAACCACTTGGTGACTTGCACAGTTTTGAAAATGAACGTTAAGGGTTGTTTTAAGGACATGTTTGTGAATGCCCATAGGCAGCCACTCTATAGCAGTAAAGGCAATTCAAAACGAGTCAGAAAAGTCGAGACAGGACCAATCGTCAAAATTTCGGTGTCCACCACTCTAATTCATCCAAAACAAACCAGAAAAGGGGCTCAAAGTGCTAAATACCGGAATTATCCTTTAATAGATATCAGAATCAGTTTTGCAATATACCTAGTTGTTCCTATGTATTTTGGTCATAGTAATATGAATCATGAGTTGAGATACAGTCTTAATGAACACAAAACTGTATCCCGGCCCATTGCAGAGACTCTTACCTTCTCATCTTTGGTAATAGGGGAACTGCTGGACAGTTTTGGTGTCAGTTGCTCTGCAGACGGGATAGGAAGCCCCTCGAAGGAGAAGGCTACCCGGACGTCCACAGGATTCACAACATCCTCTGGGGAGCACTGGAAGAAGACAAAGAATCACTGTCGGTGAGTGTATGATGAAGGTAATAATACTTTGTGAGTAAAGCATTTACCTAATCTGAGTGAATCCTGACAAAACCCAAAATGGTGTTAGGAAAAATGAATTTTGAATTTGCAAATTTGAATTCGGTCTTCAGATCCATCTGAAATTGGTGCATTATACCAAATTGTTTCAGATGTACAGCAAACATATTCTTTTGTAAACAAAGGTTTTAAATGCAGTTGTTGCTAAATTAATGCTGCCACGGTATCAGAATTAGGACAGACGCACAGTGTAATCGCGGTTCCCTTTTAAATGATCCTGCCGACGTATCCTTGTCTGGCCTAGATCCATATAGACAAACGTTTATTTCTGGGTGAGAGGGCACAGTTTGAGGTTTAAAATCGTTGGAGTTCCTTTGAACCGCTTTGAACCAATCACTAACAACCAGCGTTTCATTATACAGAGAAGTTTCTCTGCATCACAAGCTTGCATCTTATCAGCAAACAGTCACAAGTTTCATCTGCGTAACTCTCGCCTAAATGCATCCTGGTGTTTTGTGAATGTACCCGAGTCAAACTTTCGTTTAAAAGCATAAGTACGTCTGCCACTTTTAACCTTGTATGCGTTGTCGTTTTTTCGGGTGAAATGGCCTTTTGAATGGGAAAGTAGTGCCAAGGGGCACTAATATTTTGATACATGATCGTGTCAAAATCGCTATTTTTAAAACGCTAAGAAGGCTCGACACAACATGAAACTTTGATCGAGGTATCATCAGTGTCTCTACACATGAACTCGAGCATTGAGAACATTGTTGGTGCACACAGAGTCTACTAAAAGAAAGTAAACTTGGGTGAATTGTTATTCTTATTAGGCTATAGGTCCAAATTAAGATACTGTAGCCTAAAGATTCTGAGTCTAAGCCTTAGTTTAAAAAAATGATACTGATACTGCTCCATTGGGACGTAATTATGGGGCGTGTTTCAACCGATACAGGGGGGGGAATGCCTCTGCACTCAATTGGATAGACCTAACCAATCAGAGCAACAAAATAGCTTACCGTGAGGTGTAGGAAGAAAACACATAAACCATCCTTCTTCTCCTATATCCCCTCCGTTTTTAAAAGTAATTCTGTTGAACAGTGATATGCAACAGCGCTGTTTTCCCTTGATGAAAGTGAAACTTTGGCCAAAGTTTTCAGAAATAATTGTTTTCAGTGATACAACCTCATTAAGTAATATGAATTTTCCATCTAAGCCATCTATCCCTCTAGCCACAGCATTTTTGTTTCAAACATAAGCCTAATTAAAGCGTGCTCAGATGACGTGATAGACCAGGCGCTGTTGCTCACCTGTCCATCATCGTAAAGCCTGATTTGATTGGTCCGCCCGATATAGGGCGAGCATACTTCCACCACAATGGAACAATGCCAGACTGAACTTCCCGACCTCAAATGTTGTGGGCGGGACTAAGTTTGGAATGGCACCCATGCTAAAGGCTAGCCTATATACTTTAAGACATTTCTACCCTCTCAAAGGGATACACATTCTTACAGTAAGATTATGTCACATTGACTGCAGGTAATCATTGCTAGGGTAATAAATAACACTCCCTGTAGACTCACCTGTACAAAGAAAGAGTGTTCAAAACATGTTTGCAGAGACACTGTGACCTCTTTGTTTTCCCTCCTGTCTTTTCCTGTGAAGAGGGCACGGACATTTTGACGGACAAAATCTAGGCTCAGTGTGTAGTTGAGTTTTGCCTTCAGTCCTGGAACAAAAGGAATGCTCAATATCTTAGTACACTGTTTTCAACAAATGTTTAGGCTCTTTTCTTGTATGACTTAAATACATATTATTCAATCCAGGTACAGTAGCAACTTAAAGTCCAAGTTGGGGCATCTGGTCAAAACTGCACTGAAGATTGTATGTCATCCAGACCAGGGGGTCGTTTCTAGAAAGCATCGTTTGCTAACTTGCGTTGCAACCTTGGTAGTTCGCTCCATCGTTCTTGGATTTGGTGTTTCTAGAAAGGGTAGTTCGAACTCTCAATCGCAAACCAGGACGCAAAGTTTGGTCGTTTGAACTACTGCCCCTAGGCAGTCGCACTTGTGTCGTTCCTTGGTAGTTCCTGTTGGTGTCCGGAGCGCCCAACCAAAAATCACAACCGCCTAACCAAAAATTGCGAAGTGGATGTTTATCTTGTGACTCAATGATTGATCTATCCTGTAGCTTAATTTTGATTAAGACACTGACTCCCCTACTTGGCTCATTCTTGCTATTTATGTTAATTCAAGTATTGCCTTGCTTTTAGTATTATAATCTTCCCAGACCCTCATAACAGTAGTGATAAATGGTGTAGTGGCTAAAGCAGATGACTTATTATCCCAACATTATAGGTTCGATTTTCTTATGATGTGAGATTGTCCTCTTGCTTCTCGCTACCTGCAGGTGAACTAGTGTGACACGTAGATTAAATTGTTTTTGACTGATGTCTTGTACCTATGGTCTCTCGATGTAGAGTAACTATATGTATGGTCAAAACCTGTATCGTAGGTCTACTCTTACTCAGAGATGAAAAAAAGAGACAGGATGCGAACTCCGGCCGAGCGCGTAGTGCACTGATATGTTGCCGTTAAGCCACGAGACAATTGATAACTTTTGCGATACCCAGACATTCGTCCAGGATATATATTTTTTCCAACATAGATATTTAACACAAATAATGGCACATATTGGTCGGCTTCAGTAAAATGTTTTATATAGGCCTACTTGCAATTAATAGGTTTAGATTTTTGCAGATGATAATGACAATGCCAGCATTAATCACTCGGTTTAAATGAGAAAAATGTCAACATAGGCTGTGGCAGAGAATTTCTAGGGGGTGGGGTATTACACGTTGCCACTGTTTCCACCAATGATATCTATCGCTGCATCATCAACAACGTTGTTGGAACTACAGTGTTCGAACGTCGGAGGTAGCAAATTGCGACACAGGTAACAATGTCGTTGTTTGGTCGCAAGTTGCGTCGTACCATGGTGGTTGAGCAACGTCGTTGCTAACTTTTCTAGAAATGACCCCCTGGGCTACATGCAGGCACTCAATGAATAGTCAGTCCTCAGGGAGGCACGGCAAATTTTAGAGGACCCCACACACATCCTGGGGGTCGTTTCTAGAAAATTTAGCAACAACGTTGCTCAACCACCATGGTACGATGCAACTTGCGACCAAACAACGACATTGTTACACCTGTTTCCAGAAAGCATCGTGCCTGTGTCGCAATTCGCTACCTCCGACGTTCGAACACTGTAGTTCCAACAACATTGTTGATGATGCAGCGATACATATCATTGGTGAAATCCTAGAAATTCTCTGCCACCTATGTTGACATTTTTCTAATTTAAACCGAGTGATTAATACTGGCATTGTCATCGTCATCTGCAAAAACCTAAACCTATTGCAAGAATATAAAACATTTTACTGAAGCCGACCAATATGTGTCATTATTTGTGTTAAAGGAGAATTCCGGTGTGATATTGACCTAAAGTGTGCTGAAACATGATACCGAGTGTGAACGTATGTCTCATAGCCCATCTCGGCTTGTCCCCTGCACTCCAAAATCTGGCGCTAGTTAGCCTATGCTACCAACAGCTTTTTCAATGGTGGTGCTTCGGCATCGGGCTAGCCATGCAAATAAATCACTGTTTTACACCATTTACGAGGCTCAATGTATCTTCACACTTCATTGGTAGACTTCCGAGGGCCCTGACATTTAAAACGAGACATTGAGAACTTTGAAAAAGCACTGGTAGTTTACTTACAAGACGATTTATAGACAGTATCATGAAGTTTAGCGTTTGCAGTCGAGAAGTCGAGCGACGAGTAAGAATGAACAGGTATGATAAGGGATCAGATTCCAAAAATATTTCAGTGGAAATGCATGGATTCCAGTTTCTTCCAGTAGCAGCAACTGGACTAAACAAAATACAAAAGCTCCTTTATTCCAACTGTCATAAAAATGCTCAATGATAGATATCTGGTTATCTATATGTTATCCGGTGTGCAGCTCTAACCGAGTTGTCCTTTGTTGTGTGGGCCTGTATGTGTAACTGTTGTTGTTTTTTATTTTTCCTCTTGGGGACAATAAAGTATACTTTACTTAGCAGCTGTAATACAGGAAGTACAAAATCAAGGGCTATACCTCTAAAAAAAATTAAAATAAAATATGAAATATTTGAACATGCGCATTAGACATGCACACTTTCCAGAAATCTATACTTAATCTATTTGCATCACAACAGCCAATGTTTTGTATATCATTGAAACCAAGAGGCCAAATTGTTGTACCTGTCAAGCTATCCTTAGTGACCTTAGTCATGTGGAAGCACACGGTGGCTTCATTCAGTTGAGGACTCGTACAGTCGTAAATGGACTTGGGGATTTTGGATGGTTTAAATGTAACACTTGTGGCTATAGACACGATGGGCCTTGACCTGTAAAAGAAGACATTTCATTAATAACACCATCAGCACCAACATTGTACACAAAGCACACTTTAAGGATAATTAATCTTCTTAGAAATTATAGCCTGGGTAAGTGATATTTATTTTAGTGTGGGGAAATAGATTTTTTTGGTTTCCATTATGAAATCATGGGGGAGTTAGACTTTTGTTTTGCTTTGTTTTTATTTTTTCCCATTACCAATAGTTGGGAGTGACAAAGGTGATGACAAAAGGAAACAATTTGATGGGTTTATTAGATCAGACCGTATTGTGCCTTTGGATCCTACTGCGATGTGCGATATGTGTGTGTTTGTGTGTGTGGCTGTTGTGTTTTAAGAATATGAGAACCTAGGCAGCAGAGCCACTCTTTTGTACTCAAGTGTTTGTGTGAAGTCCTGCAAAGCAACCGTTAGGACAACAAAATTCCCACTAGTAAAACGTGTCAAGAGGTACCTTATGAGGACAAAATTCCCACTAGTAAAACGTGTCAAGAGGTACCTTATGAGGACAAAATTCTGGTCCCCTCCTAATGGCCTGGTTTCACCTGACATATTCACATCGAAAAATTGTCTAGCTCTACTACTGCCACCTTTTGCATTTTCAATGTGTGTGTGTGTGTGTGTGTGTGTGTGTGTTTTAATGATATGAGAACCTGAGCAGCAGAACCGCTCCTTTGGACCCGACTGCGATGTCAGGCAGTCCGTCTCCACTCTGGTCCAAAGCAGACTGGGCCACGGTCAGCCCAAAGAACCGCAGTCCGGACCGCACCGACAAACCCGCTATCCTCTATAATAGAAGTGATGAGTAAGTGATGATTGTTCATGTTCATTTCTTAGTTACAAGTTGAGTCAACAGTTAAAAGCTATTCATTATCTGTCTGCTCTGCATCTCTCTCTCTCTCTCACCTGTGAGTAGGTGGGGTTGATTCCTCCTCTCCCCCCGTTGAAAATGTACACACTGCCCTGTCCGTTATCCTCCAGAGGAGCTCCCACGGCCACGTCCCTGATACCGTCCCCGTTCAGGTCAGCCAGGCTGGCCAGAGACGAGCCGAACCTCCCCCTCTGACCCTCCAGCCCCAGCAGGGACACGCCGGTGACTTGCACGCTGCCGAACATGTAGAATGTGTTGTACTCGTACTAAAGGGGAAGACAGGCTTTAATGAAAAGTGCTACAGACTTTATTGTAAAAGTTAAGACAGTATCCTAATGACTGCTACATATCACCTGATATGATAATCTGTAGACAAACACTTTCCCCTCTCTCTCTCCCTCTGTGTGCATTGGGGCAGATGCCAGAATTAGATCAGTGTTGGAGTCTCCGTCCAAATCCACCACACACACCTCTGCTCCAAAGTAGGAACCAATCTGAACGGAGCCAGGACGACGACAGGAAAGTACACACATACACATACACACACACACACACACACACACACACAAAATTACCAATACATAAAAATAATTTATTGATCGAGTTCATATTAATTCTATCATCATTTGATCAAGTTCATCATTTCGAATTGATCAACTAACCACACTAACCTACACAGGGTTTAAATCACAGGTGCAAAACTATGTGTAGCAGCATGAAATGACATGTCATATAATCTAAAATTTAACAAAACACAGACAAAGTAGTGTCAGTGTTTCCCATACATTGACTTATTTGTGGCGGTCCACCACAATATCAACACTGACCACCACACAATGATTTTCCATGTTTCATAGATGGAATTAGTTCTTTGAAGAGCTATGTACACCTTTACACAGCCTCTCCTTGTCTCTCAACAAACCTACATGCACGTTTAAAGAAAACATTAACAATCCTGCAATTGTTGGCATAAAAATCGACTGGCTAAATTGTGCTTAAATCTGCATCATAACCTTGCTGCGCTAATTTGTTAAAAACTGTTGCATTCAAGTTAATTCTGCAAACCTGCCACCACAAATAGAATTCAATTCTGTGGGAAACACAGGTAGTGTAGCCTCATTGTGTATAAACCACAGGACAGTGTTTTATGTATTAAATCGATAGTCTGCCGTTATAATTTATTTGCCTCAGGTGTACTGTGGAGGGGCTAAGACTAATTTTAGTGGCTGGCTAACACATACTGATGACTTGTGCTAGCCTAGCACCTGCAAACTCTTCATCTAGAAGGACTGGATGAAACGTGTTAAAAACTGTCTCCACTGATATCACACTTGCTAACTTGGAAATTAGGTCCTATGTCCAAAAACCTGAACCACTGTTTCGCACTCACAGTTCCCAATAGCCCAATGAATCAGAATCAGATTGTGTTTTAATCATAAAGAAGAATGAAGAAAAATAATACCCAAGTACAGTATATTATCCCCTTTGTTTTAACCTCATAGCTGAAAAAATGTATATACCTTGGTTATTAGTGGGGAAATTACGGTATATTGTATGGTCCAAACTCAGTATTATAGAGCATGGCTACCTGTTCACTCTCCATCGTCTGTGTTCTATATTTGTGATGGACAACCACTTGTCCTCTGTGTTTATATCGTGGGGCTCCCAGGACGACATATCTGTTTCCATGCCCTGTTGCGACAGCCATGGAGTAACCTAGGAGATGGCAGAGACAACATGGGTAATGATAACAGGTATATGTTGGGTGGTCCCTCTGTTTTTTAAGGGATCAGATTCCAAAAATAATTCAGTGGAAATGCATGGATTCCAGTTTCTTCCAGTAGCAGCAACTGGAATCCATGCATTTCCACTGAATTATTTTTGGAATCTGATCCCTTATCATACCTGTTCATTCTTACTCGTTGCTCGACTTATCGTGACTAAATTCAAGATGGCTGCAAACGCTAAACTTCATGAAGATACTGTCTGTATAAATCGTCTTGTAAGTAAACTACCAGTGCTTTTTCAAAGTTCTCAATGTCTCGTTTTAAATGTCAGGGCCCTCGGAAGTCTACCAATGAAGTGTGGAGATACATTGAGCCTCGTAAATGGGTGTAAAACAGTGATTTATTTGCATGGCTAGCCGATGCGAAGCACCACTATTGAAAAAGCTGTTGGTAGCATCGGCTAACTAGCTTAAGATTTTGGAGTGCAGGGGACAAGCCGAGATGGGCTATGAGACATACGTTCACACTCGGTATCATGTTTCAATACACTTTAGGTCAATATCACACCGGAATTCTCCTTTAAGTGGTTCTTCTTTGGAAGGCAAAGCATTTAACCTCAAGATGCTCCGGGGAAAATGGCCCTTGTAATATAATTGACATATGTAAGTCACTTTGGCTAGAAGCATCTGCTAAATGTCCATGAAAGTTAAGTCTTGAATAAACAAAATCATGTTTAAAGTTCATCTCATAACATTTCCTTCAAGTCATTTCTAGCCTTTTGCCAGATATTAGGCAGCAATTATTTTACGATGGACACACTACTACTACTACTACTACTACTACTACTAATAACTAGATGTACCGCAGAGCGGTACAAAATATGACCGCCGCCCAGTCCAGCACATTTTTTCCACAAAAAGAAATCACGCTGAAAGGCCTATATGATTCTAACTGTCTCACTAAATTGCATTATCCACACTCAATTCTCACTGGTATCTGCTAGACAACAAGTACCAAAACATGATTAGTTCATAGATTTCACATGTAAAATTCATTTTACACAACCCCACCTCCATCTTGCCTGTTCATAATTCTGAGAAATTCTTGATTGTTTGTGTTATGTTTATGTTATGTGTGTGTGTGTGTGTGTGTGTGTGTGTGTGTGTGTGTGTGTGTGCGTGCTTGTGTGTGTGCCTGCGTATGTGCCTGTGCATGCAAGCGGACATATGTCTACTGTGTGAGTATGTGTCATACGTATGATTACTGTGAATGTATGTGTGTGTGTGTGTGTGTGTGTATCTGTTTGTGCACATATGTGCACATGAAATGGGTTAACATGACCCCTGGAGGCAAACATATGGAAAAAAATGGTCATCCTAGGCCCTACAGTTCTCAAGATATTCACAGAGAACTGTGTCTGCCCTACCCTCCTTTCGGGGGGTCCAGTCCAGCAGGGGGGCTACAGATCAAAACGAAAAATGACGGTTCCATGCTATCCATGTGGGGGTACATGCCCACCAAGTTTTGTGTAGCCCGGTCTTTCAGTGTCCCGGAATCCTTGTTGGTGTAATGCCACTAAATGTACACATAAATTATTTTATTGTAAGGCCCCCCATGAACGAAAGTACACAAAACTTGGCATGCATTCGGAGGGTGTCATAATGATCCTACACTTTTAATTTCGTGCAGTTTTGACCTTGTCAGCCAGAGATATTGTGATGAAAACACCTCATTTTTTGCTTTTTAATTTTTAACTAGGTGGCGCTATACATGAAATATGTGTTAATGGGATGGGTTGACATGCCCCCTTAAGACCAACATACATAAAAAAGGTGGATCTCCTAGGCCCTACGGTTCTCGAGATATTCACAGAAAACTGTCTCCGGCCACCTACAGGCCAGTTGGTGTATAGTAACATAAATTAATTTATTGTGTGGCCCCCCATGAACGGAATTCGACGAAACTTGGTGTGCATTCAGAGGGTGTCATAATGATCCTACACTTCCAATTTCGTGCAGTTTTGACTATGTTAGGTCACAGATACCTGCAATTACAACACCTCATTTTTACTTTTTTGTGTTTAACTAGGTGGCGCTATACATGAAATGAGTGGTTATGGAATGGGTTGACATGGCCCCTTGAGATCAACAAAGAAAAAAAAATGGTCCTCCTAACCATTACGGTTCTCAAGATATTCACAGAAAACTGTGTCTGCCCTACCCTCCTTTCGAGGGGTGCAGTCCAGCGGGGGGGCTACAGATCAAAACGAAAAACGATGGTTCCATGCTACCCATATGGGGTTACATGCCCACCAAGTTTTGTCTACCCCGGTCTTTCAGTGTCCCGGGAATCCTTGACGGAAATTTGGACATGCGAAAAAGAAAAGAAAAAAAAAAAATCTGACTAAACCTATATGACCGCCGCTTCGCTGCGCGGCGGTCATAATAATAATAATAATAATAATGATAATAATAAGGTTGCATGTTTCTGTGAAAATATTATCAGTTTGCATGTATTTTATTTTATTTCCAAAACCAATTCTGTTGAAGGTAGCTCAAATTAGTTTGACTTCCTTACCCATATAACTTTCTGGTTCCATTTGGTCAATCTTCTGAGACACGGGGTTCTGCCCATTGGCATTATATTCCTGGTAGATCCCCTTCCACTGGAATGCCCCCACTGCGCTCATCAGATACGTCTCCTAGAAAACACACAGAAACACATAGTGGATATAGACAGGCTGACAGACAGAACATTTGAATGATATCCAATATTCTGTAATGGCTGGGTTTAATGGTGTTTTATACTAAAGGAATAGAGACTGTGTGAACCTTTGGGTCCATAACCAGCGCAGCACTGAATCCTTCCTGTGCAAACTCCATATGAGTGGAGTCCCCAGACGTTTGAGTCCCTGGGAAAGAAAATGGTTAGCCTTTTATTGACAACTAATTGATTAATCGATGAATTGTTGCAGCCCTACTAGCAAATGTAATAATTGTTTACAACCTACACACACACATGCGTGCACGTCCACACACACACACACAAACACACAGAAAGAAAGAGGGGAGAGAGAGCACAGATACCTTCAATGGCAACAATGTTTTCCTCTAATGTTGCTTTCAGTCCATCCAGTGCATTGAAATCTGACACCGTAAAAACATGCTTTGCTTTAGGCTCCGAGGCTATCATGTCCAGCTCAGATTTCTTGTAACCTCCAACCTGAGGAGTTCCAGATGCACACACCGACATGAGGACAACATTCAAGACTTTTGTTTCCTTTAGTAGTAAGTAAATATTATTCTATATGTATAACAGGATCGAGACTTGAAAGTTTAACTACAAAAGGTCTAACCATTTCTTAACTACGCAAACTCAGTTATCAGTAAGAATTCAGCATGATTCATACATTAGACAGCCCACTTTAAAATGACATAAAATTGCACCATACAACATAAAAATTAAACAATACTGTACCCCAATAGCATAGCATATAATGTTACTCCAATGGGCTTTATTTGTGGCATCCTGTAGACTTTCGTGTCCATTTGAAGCTCCATCTGTAATGACCAGCAACACCCTCTTGGCTTTCGGCCTGTTTCCTGCACTTTGTACGAACAACTCTCTCCTGAGGAATAAATGGGTCATTTATTGTACATGTGCCCCTATATTACGGGACATTGCTGCACAGACAATGATGGTGCAATGAGGCTGGGAAAAACACTTTTTGTGTTTGCACCGCATGGAACTGCATGGGGCGATCAAAAGAGCCATTTTTTAAAAATCAATAAATATAATTATAAATAATACAATGATCTTCTAATCTGTTGATAAATGTAAACAGCAAGTAGCCTGAATAACATCTGTTGATTGGCTATCTGTTCCACCAATTTGTTGTTGTTCATGTTATAAATAGACTGTTAACCCAATGTCAATCTGGAGGTGCACTGAAGGGAGGTACAGTATGTGTTTGGCTGGTGATTTTAGATATCAGAATTTTATGTGCAATATCTAAATCCTCATTTAAGTCACCACAAAACATCCAGGCACTGACATATTGATACATTGTGGTCTCATCCCCTGTGGTCATAAAACATATCAGACTTACATGAGCTTATTTATTGCTTCTGCTGTGTATGTCATATATCCATCCTGAGATATCCTTCCCACTTCTCTTTTCCATGTCTTCCAGCTTTTGTACTGATTGAACTGTTTGAAGTTTATTGCAATCTTACATTGCACAGAATATTGTGCAACAGCAAACTAAGGAATGTGGGAAAGAAAGAAATAGTGCTTAAAGAAAAACATGGTAGGCTATTCAAACGGTATAATCATATTAATACACTATAATCACAACCAAAGTACTATTAGCACTGGAAGCCCATGAATTATCCTTTACATGTTGCATCAACCTGCCAATGTTTTAACTATCCTACACCTTTATTTTAAAATATTGCTTAGCCTGTTGTGTAGCCTTGAGACAGTCATAGAATTATACTGTAGTTACATCTATTAGTCAAAGTCAAAGTCAGCTTTATTGTCAATTTCTTCACATGTTCCAGACATACAAAGAGATCGAAATTACGTTTCTCACTATCCCACGGTGAAGACAAGACATATTTTACTAATTTAAGTCCACAGACAAACATAACATTCAAGTAAACAAAAAAGTAAGTAAATAAGTAAATAAGAGGGCACATATAATAATGAAAAAATAAGAGCAGCAAAATTTGGTTGAAATTGTGCATAGACAGTCAATAAAATACTAGTGCAAAGTCAGGCCAATAAAAGGCTTGGGTAGTTCTGTTTGACCTAAGTATAAAGAAAGTGGCATAGTGGTGGAAGTTATGTAAGAGCAGCAGAAGTGTTGTGTTTTCAGGACAACAACAACAAGGGAGGATGCTCTCAATGGTGCCTCGGTAGAATGTGGTCATGATGGCTGGTGGAGCACTTGCTCGCCTGAGTTTCCGCAGGAAGTACAGGCGGCGCTGAGCTCTCTTAAGCCAGTGATGCAGTGTTGGTGGTCCAGGAGAGGTCTTCACTGATGTGCACCCCCAGGAATTTGGTGCTGCTCGCTCTCTCCACCACAGCACTGTCGATGGTCAGTGGCAGGTGTTGGGTGTGACCTCTCCGGAAGTCAACAACAATCTCTTTGGTCTTGCTGACGTTCAGCAGGAGGTTGTTGTCCCTGCACCACGTGGTCCGATGCAAACAAGTTTCACAAGTTTCTCTCATTGGATGGATAGTTTCACAATCAGGGTAAGCGCTTGACATTATCACGTACATGTCAGAGTTCCTCAAATTATGTAATTATGTGGGATAATATGTTATTATTAATGTCCAGACTTAGTGGCATCTAGACGATTGGAAAAAAGTGCAAAACTACTAGCCTGGCCATGCCCACCTAGATCTCCTTTTAGGGAGATACTAGTCTACTACTAGTCTTCTAAGGGAGAACACCCTTTTTCACTAACATTTCCAGAAATACTGCAGAAAGGACAGGCCAATCAGCAATGCGACTTTCGAAATTGAATGGTAGCAACAGCTGCAAGCATCAAAAATTGCAGTTGGAAGAATGTGTACATTTATTTACAGCAAAGGTAGGCCTACATACATTGTTTCCTGACTGCTGATGCTGTTTATTGTCAGTTTGTAAAGTTTACATGTAGGTAAAGTAACAATAGGAATCTCTGATCATAGTGATCATCGGTTATTCTTTGAAATCATTGGTTCAGCCAGGGCCATTGGAAGGGGCGTGCGAATTGGGCCATGGCCCAGAGACTTGCTTCTGATAGGCCTTGCACCTGGCCAATGATGTTGCATATTTATGTCAAAGGCTGTTATCCAATATTTTTCTAAAATAAATAACTGTATTTAATTGGCATAGACATTGTTTCACAGATCAAAACAAAGTAAATAAAATTTTACTTTACGTTTTACTTTACGTTAATAAAATTTATTCTATTTCTACTAGTCTTTTGTATCTGATCAGAAGAAGCGGGGAATGTCGGCAGCACGTCACCGTGACTGCTTTCATAAGTTTCCGTCCAAAAGAAAGAAATTAAAACAGAAAGGAAAGTTCAACAGGACACTTCATGGTTCTCTAGATCGGTTTGTGAATAATTATTCTAGAGATGTATCTGAGCAGCATGCACACAGGGATATCGTGAGTGGTGCTAATGTTATGGAGACAGTATTAATGTTGTTAGCACCAATGAAGACAGTAGCCTGGCTAATGTTAGCGAATGTGAGCCAACAACAACTCTATGACAGGAGGGAAGCATCAAAACGGAGGAGGACATCCAAGGTGTCAAAGTAGATCAAAGTATCTATGATATATGGAGATTGTAAATTAAATCATAGTGTATATTAAAGTTGAATCGTGCTTCTCTTGACAGGCAATGACAGGCACTGACTATAGAAATAATAAACATACAGGAAGTTTAGAACCCAAAATTTACCTGTACACTACAAAAGTGCACCAAATTCAACACAAAGTATTGTATAAGTAATACTCAATATATTTGGAGGAGGTCTGCATCCTTTCTTTTTTTCAGATATTAAAAGATTTTGCTGTGGTATCGGTTCAGTATCGAGTATCGAGATGTTTATTACATTTTTGTATCGAAGCCAACATTTTGCCATTGTGACAACACTAAACCTTGCTTTACTAAAGCCTGTTTGTGGTTATGTATATCTGTGGGGTCTCTGGAAATGCAGCTGTATAATATTTTAATTACAAATAAAGCTATTTTCCCTTCCACATACGGAGTAATATTGATGATAAAGATAAATAGCTTGACATGACGAGTAATAAGAGTAGCCTAAACGAACGTGCAGTAGGCCTAAAACATCATGAACGCAGCATGGCTGCACTACACCACCACTATGAGTGCAAACTATCATTTTGAGAGCTCACGTCAGGACTGTTGATGAAAAGATTTTCATTCATTAATTTTTAAAATAAAGATCTAGAATTTTAATAAACTTGAAGATGACTGGCTACCATTCCATCCAAAAAGAGGCCACTTACGACGTCATGCTCAGACTTGGTTTTACGCAAAAAATAGCTCCAGATAATTGTATAGCAGCACAGATGCCTGCTAGCTCTATATGACTGTAGTGGTAGGTCAGTTTAAGTATGCATACAGTGTGTGTGTGTGTGTGATGTTGCGCATCCATATATATATATATTTTTTTTTTTTTTTTTTTTTTTTTTTTTTTGGAGACCCCCACAGAGATGAAATCATAACTCGAACCCTGTTTATACCCCTATTATAATGATGACTTAAAACTACTTTTTTTTCAGATGTCCATTCAAACATACCTAGAGCATTGGAAGCATGCATATTTAAGAATTGTCAATGAACAGTTGCCAGGAAACAATTATTAAACAATTCATCAACGGATGTCGATTAAACAAAAAATAAAAAAGATATTTCAAGAAGTTCTAATTTTTAGCTTACCCTGATTGTGAAACTGGCCTGATATTGCAAATTACATCACAAATGTTGGTAATGTTATGTTATTCAATTCTTTTCCTTTCAATCAAAACTAGCAAAACCAATAACGAAATGCATTTGCTTACCTGAGTGTTTTTGTTTATAAATTTATCGATGAGATTTATCACAAAGTCTTTCATTTTCCTGAAGTTGTCAGATGACACACTTCCTGAGCCATCCAAGAGAAAAGCAATGTCCAATCCAGTGTCCACTGGACAGTCTGTTTAAAGGGCAAAACTTTTGTTCAAACAAGCAGGGTATTCATAGATGCCAGTGTTTTACTAATGTGAGCACAAAATGCTGGGTTGAAAACAGGCAATGATGAACATTAAAACTCGTGAACCCATATAATTAGTATTTGTTATGGTGGAGGTATATAGCGTTTAACATTGGCGACCTGCAATGGCCCGTTCCTGTTCGACACATGCATGTCGGATAAAACCATTAGCTAAACATTAATTGCCTTTATTTATCATTGTGATAAAAACAAGTTTTGTGTCACCCATACCTCTTAGAGTTGGGGGTACAGGGCCACTAATTGTCAGGCTCTGGCTGATGCTGAAACACATCCCTCCATACAGATTGAGGCGTTCACACTCTTTGGGGATGGTAGGGCCACAAACCTGAGAAGGAGAGAATTCACCACAATACAGAAAGTTGAGTCTTTAAAGGGATATTCCACCATTTGGGGAATCCAGCTCATTGAATCAGATTAGACCGTTAGCATCTCTCCTATAAGCTAACGGTCTAATCTGATTCAATGAGCTGGAGCTAAAAATGCTACTGTCAGACTCAGAGAACGGCTGGATAAACTGGGGAAAGGTAAAACGCAATTGTTTAACTCAAAGGGAGGTGGAAAATGAGTGTAATTCCCCAAATGGTGGAATATCCCTTTAAAGTTTGAAAGCTTTGTAATATGTGGTATGCTTCAATATACATGTGTTGTTTGCGTCACTTACTTGTGGCCATTATGCTCTGTAAATGTGATTATAAGTTTTTTTTTTTTTCCTGCATGTATGTGGTGATGTTCGATATAAGAATGTCCTGCAATCTTAGCGTGAATTTACTGATTCAAATGTGGTCTCCCTGTGTGCTATCCTTGCTGACTTTTCCGTGCATGTGTGTAAAGAACCGTGCCAGATTCCCTGTGTTTGCTGTCTGTGTGCTACCCTTGCCCACTGTTCCGTGCCTGTGTAAGAATTGTGCCAGTTTCCCTTTTGTGTCAGTGGCCATCTTGCAGCAGCGTTGAATAAATGACAGAGCAGCCAAAGATTCATCCCATGTTACTGTTTATCTGTTTAGCTTTCTTTCTGCTTTGCTTTCTTATTTTAGCCGTTCTTCATGTTGTTACACTTCACATGAAGCACTTTGAGCAATGGTTTACATCAATGAAAACAATAATAATAATGACGCAGTGCTAGAAGACAACAGTCAGAAGAGAAGGTGAGCTTACTACAGCCTTAGGGTTAGGCATCCTTGATGTCTTCTCCTCTTTGTTCAGCCAAAGCCCAAGAGACATGTTGACTCCATGTTGCGCTATTCCAAAATAAGACAGAGGACTGAATATCAAAAATAATGTAGAAAAATGAATGGATAACTTTTGTTTAATCACAAAAAGACAGATTAGTGTATCTGTGATGGCTCAATAAACTGTTTGCTTTGCAGACATTCTGTTGTTAGCATTATTTGTTTATAGACAGCAGTGCTGCATTAAAATGAATAAACAATGAAAATATTATCTGATTTGCCTTTTTCCCATAATATTTTTTAATTCTTGATCTTTTTCTTACTCACTGTTTTATTCCTTCCTCCTGTGAAACCCTAAACTTTATGGAACTTAATGTCACTGGCCACCACTGAATGATGTTTTCACACTTTTTTGTAAAGGACAACACTTCTAATTTCTCAAAAAAACAGTGAGTGAATGAACTTGCTGTTGCCATCAATGTTGAGAGGTGCACAGGAGCATTTCGCTGGAGGAGCTGGACAGGACGAGACCCGACAGTTATACACTCTTCCTCTCCTATTTGCACTGACCTCCTCGACTGGAGCACTGACCAGCAGACTGGAGAAGAGTGGGTTTTTACAAAATAAGAATTTTTCAGCCATTTAGCATCATAGCACAGTATGTTATTATCATGCAGTATCATGTATTACAGAATACACTATAAAAGGTTTCTTAGGGTAAGAGGGGTGGTTTCAAAATCAAACAAAGAGCCACACCAATAGTATATGACCGTTAAGTATTTATAATCATATTGGAAGAAAAAATATAAATTTATTTACAAATGTCTGACTGCTGATGTGCATCAAGTCTCACCCTCACCTTGTTGCATCATGTTGGATGACTTTGTAGCCAAAGCCCTCGCCTGGTTGGGTCATGTACTTCCAGGTAACAGGCTCAATGTTGAAGGCCAGAACCATCTCACCAGCTGTGTGCACACCAATATGTAGTAACATGCAATAGGTAAACCAGAGGAATGCTGACATTATTAACTGTGTAGCACACTATACCAGGGGTTCTCAACCGGTGTGCCATGAGGTAAAGTTGTGGTAAAGGTGTGCCGTGGACTTTTGAGGAACCCAATGCGTGCAAACACCAACAATAATCGGAATGGCTTTGAGGAAGCTCGGAATATCCATTTAGAGTGAAATAGCATATACCGTAGCTATAGCCTTGGGGGCAATTTTGGTATGTTAAAGTCAATTGCTACCTGTACATGTAAATCAGGTTTTTAGGCCAGGTAGCGTATACAAGGAATTTGGTCTCTGCATTTATCCCATCTGTGAATAGAGTACCGACGCTATGACGTAGCGTTGCCAAGGCAGCAATTTCACTGGATCTAAACAAATCAATCTAACCATTGAAATCACCATTAGCGGTGGCTTTCTTAATCTATTTCAATAATTGTACAATGTTTCTAAGATGTTAGTATATTTTTTTACACTGCAGGAATCACATACTACAACATATATTCATACCAACATGATCAAATGCGTTACTACAGAGTTTTATTTTAGTATGCTTTAGTAGCTTCCTCCGTAAAAGAGATCTGCATGTAACTTCACAGCATGTGGTTAAAATCCTTAAATTCACAGACCTATTTTGGCTTTATTTTTTAAGAAAAAAACGTCACTCTTAACAGCTGCCAGTCTTTGAGAAGACGTGAAATATCCACTGGAATTTTGTTTCTTTATATTACACCTGTCAAGGAATCCGTGTTATGTGGGTAAGCTGCTGCCTAGCAGGTAAAGCACGTTTAAATGGCTATAGCCTACATTTAAAACTATTTATTAGCTAGAAATTATGCCACATGTCTACAGTCAATGCTATTTAAGCCACTTTGAAAGTTTGTTTAGATCCAGTGATTCTGCAGTCATGGAAACGCTACGTCAGACTTCGGTACTCATTTTAGTGAACACACAAAGCACACAGTGAGGTGAAGCACACGCAAATCCAGAGCAGTGAGCTGCCTTGCTACAGCTGCGCTCGAGGAGCAGTGAGGGGTTAGGTGCCTTGCTCAAGGGCACTTCAGCCGTTCTCACTGGTCGGGGATCGAACCGGCAACCCTTTGGCCCGAAGCCCTAACCAGTAAGCCACGACTGCCCCATTTAAGCCACTGACAGGGCTCAAAATATTATTACACTATACACTACTCCGTGTGTAGTACTGTGTACTGATATGAAAGGAAGGGTTACACTTTAGTTGACAGTATTGACATAAGAGTGACATGACACTGTCATGAATGTGTCATAAACAAGTCATAAATGTTTATGACATAACGCTTCTGTCATTAAGTGACATTCGTTTTTTGTCATAAATTAGGATTAGGATTGGGATTAGGGTTAGGTTTAGGATTAGAGTTACGGTGGTGGGCGCTGTGGCACAGCAGGCTACAGCGCCTGTACCATATACGGGTCCGAGTGCCCACGGGGACCCAGGTTCGAATCTGACCTGCGGTCATTTCCCAATCCCACCCCATCTCTCTCTCCCACTTGCTTCCTGTCTCACTCTCCACTGTCCTGTCCAAATAAAGGCAAAAAAAAAGGATTAGAGTTAGGGTTATGATTAGAGATTAGGGATTTTTACTAAATAGTGCATCATTTTACAATATCGTGGGCCTGTGTGTGTGTAAGTCATTTAGGGGGGTGAATACACATAAAGCTTCAGGACCTGATAACATCCCAGGTCGTGTTCTCAAGGCTTGTGCATCTGAACTGGTTGAGTTCTTTATGGACACCTTTAATCTCTTCCTGCTTCGGTCTGTTATCCCCGCATGATTCAAGAGGTCCACCATCATTCCGCTCTGTTGCTCTCACCTCTGTTGTTATGAAGTGCTTTGAGCAGTTAGTTAAAGATCATAAGATCATATTACATCCTCCCTGTCTTCTAGATTAGACCCACTCCAGTTTGCCTATAGGCCAAACAAGTCCACACACGATGCTATAGCATTTGCTTTGAACACTGCTCACCTGGATAAGAAAAACACCTATGTACGGATGCTCTTCATCGACTACAGCTCCTCTTTTAACACCATAGTTCCATCCAGGCTTAGCCTATCATGAAACTGAGACCTGAACATAAGTTCCTCCCTGTGCAGTTGGATCATTGACTTCCTGACTGACAGGACACAGGTGGTACGGCACATACATCATCTCCTCCACTCTAACACTTAGCACTGGTGCACTGCAGGGATGTGTGTTAAGCCCCCTGCTGTACTCGTTGTACACTCATGACTGTATGGCAACTCACACCTCAAACACCATCATTAAGTTGGTGTATCGGCTGTATCACGAGTGATGATGAGTCTGCTTATAGAGCAGAGGTGGCAACCCTGACATCTCGGTGCCAGGACAACAACCTACTCTAGTGCTCAACGTCAGCAAAACCAAGGAGCTGATAGTGGACTATAGGAGACTGCAGGAGGAGGAGCACACACCCATCTACATTAGGGGCACAGCGGTGGAGAGGCAGCTGCTTCAGATTCCTTGGAACTAACATCAGCAAGGATCTAAAGTTGGTCACACCATATAGGAATGATCACAAAGTCAACAAGACAGAGGCTCTTCTTTCTTCAAGTTTGGTATGGACGGTGGAATACTGACCAACTTCTACCGCTTTACCATTAGATAGATAGATAGATAAATAGATGGATATCTATCTATCTATCTATCTATCTAGTTTCTATCCACAAGCCACCAGGATGCTGAACTATCATTCTCTTCCTCATAATTAATCAACCTCAAACATTTTTACATATTTACATATTTTTGAATGATTTATTTATTTATTTATTTATGTATTTATTTATGTATTTATTTATTTATTTATTTATTTATTTTATATTCAGATTCTTTTCTCTCTATCTTTCTTACCACTTGCCCCCCCCCCCACATACAGGTACACCCATCACACACCATTACACCATAACCATCCTCACACACACGTACCATTACACCCCCCCTCACACACACACAGACACACACACACCATACACAATATTACTCCTCCCCACGCACAAACACCAATCCCCCCATACACACACCATTTCATCATCACCCCCAAAACTTTTTTGATCACCAGCCAATGTGGCTGATAACTTTCTAAAGTTACTAGCCAATCAGAATGTCTACTAGCCAATTTTTTTCCAGTGAAAATAAGAGAATTATGAGTTTATGAGATGAGTGCCACTGAATGCATTTGATCATTTGATCATTTTATCAACATTGTTGGCATGAATACATACCACAAAATATACACAGAAAGTGCAAACACTTCATTTCATGTTTGGGATCTCTTTCTATCTATCGGTCGATATCCTCATCCCCTGCTTCATTCCTCTTCTCGCCCCCATAAGTCTGTCCCAACCATTTAGTTTAATCTTAACTTAACTAAACGATCTTGCTGCTTCACAAAGGAAATAGGTAATAAACACAATGCGTTAATTGCGTTAATATTTCGCAACGCGTTATGTATTTGTGTTATGTAGGTCTACTTTTTACTTTACTTTACTGGCTAACTCCCTCCTCGTTCAGTCTATGCTCCCTGCTCTGGCTCCATTCGTTCTTCTAATTCCTTGTATTTTCTGGTAGTTGTCTGTTCGTTTCCATGATCTCTCGCGCTGGTTTCACTGCAAACTGCGCACAGCTAATGGGCGTATAAAACATCATCACACAGCATTACGGCACAGTGGTCATGGGAAATGTAGGAAGTACTGCCAGGGGGATATATGACCGAGAACAGAGCCTTATAGCCTGGAAAATCCAGACCCTGATAATCTAGAAAAATTAAGGGTCTGGCAAAGAGCAATGTAATGGCCCAACTCGAGGGGCAGCAACAAGCATGCATTTAAAAATCTCACTGCACGCAATTGAATAACACTAGACCATGTTTACTCTGAACAATTTCGGACTTTGACGCAATTGGATAACACTACGACCAATGTGTACTGTCCTCCAACGTTGCAGCGCTGTCTTCATCAGTTTAGCTGGTTCCCCGGAATGCAAGGGGAAAAAGTAACGTGCATCATTGCTCTTTGCCAGAGTGTCTTGCAGAGACAATTCCATTGTACTCTTCCGAGAACTCTGGATTTCCAGGGTAAGAGCCTTATGTATCATGCATGTAATGCCTCAAGCATCACCGGCCAAACTGGGGGTCGTTTCTAGGAAAGTTAGCAACAACGTTGCTCAACCACCATGGTACTACGCAACTTGCGACCAAACAACAACATTGTTACACCTGTTTCCAGAAAGTATCGTACCTATTTCGCCATTCGCTACCTCCGACGTTCGACCGCCATAGTTCCGACAACGTTGTTGATGATGCAGCGATACATATCATTGATGGAAACAGTGGCAACGTGTAATACCCCACCCCCTAGAAATTTTCTGTCACGGCCTATGTCGACATTTTTCTAATTTAAACCGAGTGATTAATGCTGGCATTGCCATTGCCATCAGCAAAAACCTAAACCTATTGCAAGCATATAAAACAGTTAACTTCAGCCGACCAATATGAGTCATTATTTGTGTTAAATATCTATGTTGAAAAAAATATATAGCCTGGACGAATTTCTGGGTATCGCTATTTTTATCAACTGTCTCGTGGCTTAACGGCAGTGTGTTGGTGCACTGCGCGCTCGGCCGGAGTTCACATCCTTTCCCTTCTTTTCACCCCTGAGTACGAGTAGGCCTACAAGACACTACAATAGGGTTTGACCATACATATTTATGTATATAGTTACTCTACATCGAGAGACCAATAGGTACAAGACATCAAGTGCGACTGCCCAGGGGCAGTAGTTCAAGCGACCAAACTTTGCGTCCTTGTTTGCGATTGAGAGTTTTAACTCCCTTTTCTAGAAACACCAAATCCAAGAACGATGGAGCGAACTACCAAGGTTGCGACGCAAGTTAGCAAACAACGCTTTCTAGAAACTAGCCCTTGGCTAGTAAGTTTTTATTAACACCCGCCAAAATAGCAGCAAGGTTTCCCTTTATCTCATACCAATCGAGCATTCTTCGTTCATAGTCTAATTTATAAATAATACTAATCTGTCATGGATTTGCACTGAGTTGATTCTCAATAATACAAAACAAAATGCGTTCCGTATCAGTTCAATATGGAACACATGCAGCAGAGATTATATTTCTTACGTAGACGTAGAGTGTTTGGTGTGGACCAGAGGACAATGTTTGTATTCTATCAGGCTGCATTGGAGAGCTTGGATGTCAGTATGGTTTGGCAACCTCACTGTGCAGTTGTCTGATCCACACTGCCATGAAGGTGATGGGAAGGAAGGAGTACCAGTCCCTTCAGTCTCTATATGACCAGTCTGTTCTTAGGCAAGCTCAGAGGATACTGACTGACCCATCACATATCCTACACACAGAGTATGGTAGATGTTACAGAGTCCCATACTGTAAATTGAACCGCTTTAAAAACTCTCACCTCACTCTGCAGTCATTGTGCTATGGTGTTTATGTTTAAGTTACGTTTATGGGATTTGTGCAATATTGGGGGGGGGGGGGAGGTGGTCACAGTCTGTTATGTGTTATTTATGCTGTGTTTGTCTTGTGAGTTTTGATTGCATTGTACATTGTATGCAGCACACGAGTCCAAGACAAATTCCCCTTTCCCCAATAAAGTATGTATCATCATCATCAAATCATCACAACTTTTTCCTTTCCAATACGGGACGATTTTGTATATTATGGAACGGTTGGCAACTCTAGTAGGGTCCCAGCAGACAAACTGAAGTATTTTTTACTTTCTAAGTGTACAGGGTATGAAGAGAATGGTTTCTTCTTCTGAGAAAGTTTCTTCTTACAAGATAACAGCTACTGGAGTAATAGGTAATTCAATGTCTGCAGATCCATTGAATGAATGGGCAAAATATTTGACAAATACTCAAAAACCTTGTGAAGATTTGACAAATACTCTAAAACCGTGTGAAAACCCTTTTCAAAAGAGTGGAAGCTGTTCCTACTGCAAAGGAGGGAACAACTCTATACTAAAAGAGAAATCCTGCATGTTCACATAGATTTCCGCTTCTTGAGGTCACCGAGTACTGAAAAAAACAATCTGTTTTACCTACCTCGAGTTGCTATCGCAGCCAGGCAGCTACAGGGCTACACTCTGGGGGCATGTACTGTACATGGGAGCTCACGGACATGCCCCCAGAGTGAAGCAGAGTAGCTGCCTGGCTGTAGCAACTCCAGCTAGGTAAAACTGATTGTTTTCAGGTTTTTTTTTTTTCATGAAAACTTGCCGGATTTCTCCTTTAATATCTGTGGATTTAGAATGGGATTTCATTGAAGTTCCTGTGGGTGTA
>NC_063194.1:30747922-30760422 GCF_017589495.1 Alosa alosa
ATACCTTCCCAACTAAGCACAGTATCCCATTAGCTGCATGCCATCAGGCTATTTACCATTTTCTATTACGTAAAGTTAGTGAACACGTTATCAAAATTAACGTACACACATTTTGTTTGAGCAGGAGAGAGAATACGCACGCAGGCACGCAATAGGTTACTTGTTGTATATCTATATATGGTTATCTATATATGGTTATCAGCACACAATGTTGAGCTAATTCACTAACTTAATACTCATCATGGATATCACAAGTTTTAAACAACGAAAACAGAAAGGATGGAGGCAGCATATTCCAGATGGACAAGAACAAGGTAGGCAATCGGTGTGCTTGTTAGCCTGGGTGTTCCCATGCTGCCTTGCGCGCGATTTGATTCACGCTGCTAAGGCAGCCTGGAGACCATGGAGCAAATTTTTGCCTGAGATAGGGAACCAATCACAGAACAGGGGGGAAAGCAAGACGATGATGAGCTATGCACAGACGCATTTGATAGACATCCGTGGCACCCAATAAACGGATCTGGGCATTTTTTTCAAATACGAGAAAATGAACGTTTGGTTCCCAGACCACGTCTCATTGAGAAGTGGTGGCGCTAGCCAGGCTATGTGCTTGTCAGAACGTTAGACTGCACTAAAGTCAGACGTCACGTTACGCTAGAATAAAACTAAAGGTAACTTTAGCCTGTATAGGGCTGTATCAAGTTGTCCAAATGAATAGGTCATTGTAGACGTTGTATTATTGCATGTGGATGTTGTTATGCTATGTAGGCTACTTTTTTGCTGACTGACCAATGCACGGACCTAAAACGGACAAATATTGTTCACGAGTGATTTATTTTTTTCGCAGGGGGATGGGTGTGCGTACCATAGCATTAATTCCTGCAGGCGCCCCTGCGAATAAAAATAAATGTATTTCAAGTAGACCTATATTCAAAGAGTTCAAGTTATACCTGTCATCTCCAGGGACCCAATAATGTGAAAAAGTGAACTAATCAATTAATCAAACGCTGCTGCCGACGTCACTGCCAAACTTTGACAAGCGCGACGGCCCAATGGGTTTTAGCAGGGCTATTCAAATAGCGGTCCCGGGGCAAATTTGGCCCGATAGAAATTTAGAAATTTGGTAAAAGTAAAAATAAATAAATAAATAAATAAATAAATAAATAAATATCTATCTATCTATGAATCTGCCATGGCGCACAGACAAGAGTACAGGCAAAAATTCTAGAGTGGAGCAGGTCGCCTCCATGGTGACAAACACTCATTCTCGCTGATTCGATGTTCTCACACTGCCTATCACACATGCATTTAACATGCAGAGCCCTAGAGATCTATAAGGCTCTGCTGACATGGCGTTGTCCAAGCCAAACCGCAAAGTTGACAGAGAAAATCGTAAGTTTCAGAGTGAATGGACGGAGAAGTAGGGGAGACCGGGGCTGGTTGTCTCACGGGTTGGTTGTCACATTGCTTATTCCAGGCACATAGGTGATGCTGTGGTAAAATTTTGATATCAAACTGTTACCCTTTGATAGCTTACTCATTTGCACTAGGAATTTTGCTGAGCAGACACACAGCATTGAGGTGAGGAGACAATTTATAAATTTCATGGGTCAGAGTAAATTTTCATGTTGGTGTTGTTTTTGTATTGAGAGCTTGTAGGATATTAGTAGTTCAAAAACAAAACACTCATTAAAAAGCCAAAGGTAGTAGCTTTATTTTGAGTCATATTTTAGCTATCAAGTTAAAGCCATGTGGCAGCTAGGTTAACATCTTTGTCAAGAGGTCAGTTGGGGATGGTTGTCACATGTGTTTGTTGTCACTGAGACACAGTTGTCACTGTGTTTGCAACTTTGTTTGCAACTTACATGATAATAAAGAGGTTTTAGCACAGAAAATGATTTCATTTTATTTCTCAACACAGTAGACAATTCAAGTAACTGATCACCTCCTTTAATCATTGATGACAACTATCATAGGGGTGGTATTCATATTAAAACTTATTTGCAGTTTCTAGCTTAAAAAACTAAAAAGTTACACATCATTTTTTAAGATCCTATTTTATCACTGAAATCCCATTGAAACTCTATAGGGACAACCAACCCCATACCCTGTGACAACCAACCCCGTGACAACCAACCCCGTGACGGGGTTGATTGTCACATTGTGTCAGAGTGTCTTTGATGGTTAATTGCTCCCTGTTACAATACATTCTAAAAGTAAAAATTATACACATTTAAAGCCAAGACCCCAAGCTTTCATTTCATGTAGGAATTACTGCTGAAAGAGTTTTTGAAGATGAGCAATTCATGCATGAGTAGAAATTGTGACAACCAACCCCGGTCTCCCCTACTTATTTACTGTGCCAACTACGGCAAGAAAGCAAGCAAGGGACTGATTTTTTTAGTTCAAGGTGCTAGGGCTGTGTAAGAAGGCTGGCCTTTTTTTTACAGTGTACTCTGAGATTGTGAGGAGACAAATTCTGCAAAAATGTGTTATGTGTTAAAATTGCTTAGCGCTTGCTTATGAGGACGTACTATAAGAGTACAGATTACTGAAGATTATAAAGCGACCACGACATGTTTTAACAAAGTCCTTATAGGCAGGTTATGCCACTTGGCATCCATCTTGGGAACGTCTCCAGTCAGTTATTTCGGACTAACAAGATCAGGCTCCTATTCAAAAGAATGGGGAGGCATATGTAACACCAAACAGAGTTCATATTGACATTAAAAAGTACATCAGGCAAATCTGTGTTTTTGACATTGAATTGAACAGTATAAATATATTTCCCCAAATTTCTAAAATAAGACTAAACAAGATGTTTAGTAAGAGATAAAAGTCGTCAAGGTGTCCCGATATATGTTATTAATGGACTCCATGATGTGCAGTGGAAGCAAGGAAACAGGCGGTTCGGTTTTTAAAAGAAGTCGACTAGTTTAGTTTGTTGTTCTAATAACCATCAGCAGATGTTTATTTTGGTTTTTTTAGTTATCATTCAAAAGAGCATTGATATGGGACAGAGATGAAACTTTAACTTTTACCAGATCTACTTCAGGTGGGGTCCCGATATACAGAAATAATAGCCACCCCACCAGCCAATCAGAAAAGATCATTTCATGTCTCCGAGGATAACCAACCAACTAAAACATGTAATAAAACATTATCATTTCAAATGTAAAGGATTTTGTAAGGAGGCATTTTAACAAGGCCATTACAAGTCATGAGCCATAAGACATGCGTCACTGTGTATCTCATTGTACTTTTAATAGGTACATAGTCTTTCTTGATGTTTGATGCCTAGTTCTCCTAATAGGGTTTTGCTGTCTCCTGCAACTTCTTTTTATACTGACTGGTGAAGAATCCCACCTAGAAACAGCAAAAAAAGCAATCAAGTCAGTGTCTATTACAAAGATCAATCATCATTCTTTATCATTGTTTAAAAAGCAATTAGAAGATTTTGTATTAAACTTTGTGTACTTCCTTCCATCATTTATTTCATAACAGATGCAAATGTAACATAGTAAACAATGTTCTTAATGGAGTCTAATGCATTCATTATGCATTAATGCATTGCATTGAATTTTTTTAAAAATACAAAGAGGAAGAGGGACCTGCCACAATCCCATCACACACTTCCAAGTATATGGACAAACATTAACAGACAGAGGAATTTCTCAGTAATTTAATTCCTTTAAAGTCCCGCACCATTTCGTGAAATTTCTTCAGAATATTAAAGGAGAATTCCGGTGTGATATTGACCTAAAGTGTGTTGAAACATGATACCAAGTGTGAACGTATGTCTCATAGCCCATCTCGGCTTGTCCCCTGCACTCCAAAATCTGGCGCTAGTTAGCCGATGCTACCAACAGCTTTTTCAATGGTGGTGCTTCGGCATCGGGCTAGCCATGCAAATAAATCACTGTTTTACACCATTTACGAGACTCAATGTATCTCCACACTTCATTGGTAGACTTCCGAGGGCCCTGACATTTAAAACGAGACATTGAGAACTTTGAAAAAGCACTGGTAGTTTACTTACAAGACGATTTATGCAGACAGTATCTTCACGAAGTTTAGCGTTTGCAGCCATCTTGAATTTAGTCACGATAAGTCGAGCGACGAGTAAGAATGAACAGGTATGATAAGGGATCAGATTCCAAAAATAATTCCATGGAAATGCATGGATTCCAGTTGCTGCTCCTGGAAGAAACTGGAATGCATTTCCACTGAATAAGTGCCTTGCTCTCCTTACCAGCTACTACACTCCCAACATACTAGCCCAGCTCCTTACCAGCTACATTACCAACATACTAGCCCAGCTCCTTACCAGCTACTTTTACCAACATACTAGCCCAGCTCCTTACCAGCTACTTTACCAACATACTAGCCCAGCTTCTTACCAGCTACTACACTCCCAACATACTAGCCCAGCTTCTTACCAGCTACCAACATACTAGCCCAGCTTCTTACCAGCCACTACTGTACATTACCAACGCCCCTTCTAAACTACCACCGCCTGTCAATAAATGAGTAAATATTGGTCTCACTGCCTGTTCTCACTGCATGATTTCAGTGTTGGGAAGGTTACTTTGGAAATGTAATTGGTTACTGTTATAAGTTATAAGTTTGATGCAATCATATCTGACATACAGTATACTGTGAACAGGGGCGCTGTTAGAAAATGTGGGCCCTATGACAGAAAATAATTATGATTTTATTCATGCTGCTAGGCAGCCTGTATTCTATGGACTTGGATTTCACCTCAACGAAGGAATCACAGAACGGAGGGAGGACAGCAAGACGATGACGACAGACCGAAGCCATTATGAGCTACAGTACTGTATGTACAGACGCATTTGATAGACAATTGTAGCGCCCAATAAACAGCTTAGCTTTCCCAATAAACAGCTAGGCATTCGTAAACCACGTTTCAAATACGAGAAAATGAATGTCTAGTTCCCAAACCCCATCTCAATGAGATGTGGTCTGATGTTAGCCAGGCTAGGACTATTGATAAATTGAGACTTAAAATATATTAAATTAATTGATTATACAATACAACCTATAAAAAAAAACTACACTGGTGTTCAACATTTTTTTATTTTAAGCAAGTCTATTGGGAGCTTGATCTCTTCACATAAAACATCAATAGCTCCTGAGCAACTATAGCCTAGCACAGGGGTGTCAAACTCATATCAGGCAGTGGGCCGGATTTGCTGGAATGAGACCTCATGGAGGCCGTCATTGTCATGGTCATTATCATTTCTCTGCATTGGTATCAGAGTGTTGTTTGATGATATACTCCTTTAGGGTCATTCCATGTCAATTCAACCAGGGCCCGCACTTAGGTCCCAAAAAATTCTGAAAAAAATCATCAGGTGTACCTTTGTTACTCAGGAGACACACTGTAAAATTACTTTTATGTAAGATCAATACGTTCCAAGATACAGCCAGTTTTACAGGGGGAGGGGGTTGTCGATTTTGTTTGGCCTCTTTTTTGTCAAAGGTCAGATTTTTTTGACGTGAAATGACCCTTTACTATACCCACTTATGAGCAAACAAGTACAAATCATTTACTCCTCATATCCTGCTCTTTCTCTCTTGAAACACCCTACTTCCATGTCAGTTTTTTGGCCTCTTCCTTCCTGGGTATGATTTAGTAGTGCGGGGTTTAATCAATTTATCACAGAAATTGCTTATTACAAAATGTTGAAGACAGCTGCATGTGAATTTCTATTCTTTCTAATTTCCCCTTCCTACCCAAAACATCTGGGGGGCCGTATGAAACCTGCTGGCGGGCCTGATCTGACCCCCGGGCCTTATGTTTGACACCAGTGGTCTAGCAACTTTGAATAATGTAAAGGTGACACCTGTTAAACTAACCTCAGCATGACATTTACTGGGGGTAGAAAAATTAAAATACACCCAAATTGGAAAACACACAAAGTGACAGTAAGGCATAAGACACTAGCTGTCAGACCTATGTGACGGTATGCACAAAAATGAAAGCAGTCATACAACCACAGCCTTCCACACAGTGTGTGTGTGTGTGTGTGTGTCTCTTTATATCTTGCCACTTTTCCTCTAACTCACAACTATGTGACTACATGCAGAGACTTTGTGACCACATGTACAAATTCCAATTGAAAGTAGACATACAGTAGAACCACAGCCTTCCTATTTTTGTGGAGCCCTCGAAATTCATTCCACTTTCCCCCTGACGACTGACTGACGAC
The DNA here is from genome assembly GCF_017589495.1 of Alosa alosa. NCBI lineage: Eukaryota > Metazoa > Chordata > Actinopteri > Clupeiformes > Clupeidae > Alosa > Alosa alosa. The sequence continues at coordinate 30,754,159 of NC_063194.1, forward strand.
TGTGAAGCTTCATTGAATTTAAATTCTACTTCCTTTAATTCAAATTTAAATTGTAATTCTAGACCCTGTTTTTGACCTCAATTCAAATGAAATAATTGGATTGGAATTTAGGAGTCATTCTCAATTCAATTCTGAATTTTGCACAAGCCTGGTATACCGACAGTACTTGGTGACCTCTAGAAACAGAGATCTATGTGAAAAATTTGCCGGAACTCCTTTAATTTAGTACACTGAGAGCCAGTGATGAGCTGTGTTTAATTACCTTAACGAGGCCCATGGTGTTTAATTACCTTAACGAGGCCCATGGTAATGAGAATTAGCAGGAGCAGTCCACCGACCACCCCACCAGCGACCTCCTTAATGAACTTAGGTTCCTCATACACCTCCACCTGGGTCCCAAGCTACAGGGATCACACACAGCACAATCCATCATTCATGCATTCACTCCATAAGTCAATCTATTCATTCACTATCATTTGATCCATTAATTTAGTAATAATGCACATGCATGTGTGAATACACTAATTAATTCATTTGTACATTCATTCATTGATTCATGCATTTCATTCATTCAATGGTTATAACCATACCAGTGTTTGACAATAGTCAATACCTTTTTATTTTTTAAAATGTAATTTTACTTTCATAATGGCATTTAAAGGAAGTAGTTACCATAGTGACGGAGGGAATCTGTTGGCCATCAGCCGTGGGCAGAATGTACCTGTTTGTGTTATAATCCAGTTCTGACTCACTGGCCAAAATAAACTCACCAGACCTTACTCCAGTCTGACAGCAAGAGAGAGAGGAGAGGAGGAGAGAGAGAAAAGCAAGGTAAAGCAATTTTTTATTTTAACTGACTTTTTTATGTAATATTTGTGTTTGTTTTTTTAGTCTTTATTAGACAGGGCAGAGACAGAGAGAGATAGGAAAAGAACGGACTCAGGAAATGACCTCAGGTCACACTGAGACTGAGCTCTTATGTGGTATAGGATGCGACCTCAGGTCACACTGAGACTGAGCTCTTATGTGGTATAGGATGCGACCTCAGGTAGAACTGAGACCTTATGTGGTATAAGATGCGACCTCAGGTCAGACTGAGACTGAGCCCTTATGTGGTATAGGATGCGACCTCAGGTAGAACTGAGCCCTTATGTGGTATAGGATGCGGCCTCAGGTCGGACTGAGCCATTCCATTATAATTGATCCTACAGTAATTGGTTAATTTTTGTCTTCATGCAGACATATGCTGTCATGTTTGCGGTTGATCAACATTACCTGTGCAATCCATCCAGAGTGTAATTTGCCAGAGATTTCATAAAACACGCAGTCCTTCTTCTTTAAGTACACATCACACTTGAACACTCTGCAGGTAGCCACAGAGCAGTTCTGAAGACAACAGAGGAAAAGATCAGCCCAAGTTTTAGACTTTCAGTGGATGATTGCTGTGATGCTGGTCAATCACTATGATGCTTTATTGTTGGGATATTGTTGGGATGGTCTAGCCTGACGAGCCAGACCCACATTAAAATAGGGGCGGGATAATCAGTTGTCTTTCAAATTTCCTCTGCACGCAATAGGACAGCGGCAGCGCTATGAGTCCCATGCGTTTCCCACCAGCGGAGCTAGTTGGCTAGTTCAAACATTTGCCAACTTAATAAAAGCTTAACTCGTGTCACACTGTTCGCCAACAGCAACATCCATCTTATTTGTTTTCAAGTAGCAGGGAATTCAAGCCAAACCATTGCAACTCTGCCATCAATCATTATGTTAAGCCCACCTAACTCTATACTCTATACACGATTTCATTGGCCTGATTGAGTTTTGATTTCTGGAGCTCACAAGCCAACAGAGAGTTGCTTGACTAGCCCTGGCAGCAAATGTAATTTGCTGCCGCTAGGGGCGCGTCTAGATTTCTAGGCTAGGGATGGTCTAGTAAAGAGAGGAACTCACTATGATTTTTGATTGGTTCACAGCATAGTCATTTTCTGGGTTTGTATCATGCGCCTGCCGGCAACCTGCAATCTTAAGGAAGAACCAGAATGACTGTCCGCAGAACACAACGCACTGTGTAACAGAAACCATTGATCTAAAGTAAAAACCAGAACGGCTGTTACCAACACACAATATATCTATCTCTTACCAACAGAGCCTCTATATTAGACCAGATATCCATCTTGCCTAGTTTAATGGGAACACGGATCGCAACAGTCAGATTGAGTCGCCTGTTGCCATTTTCCACCTGAAATCAATGAACACAAAGAGGAGAGAGAATCAGTAGACACAGAGGTTGTTAATCTCAGTGAGTCAGTGAGCAGTAACAAAGAAAGAGTTGGAAAGAAAAGGTGTTTTACAAGTGGGTAATGAACAGCTTTAAGTTGTGCACTTGTTTCTTAGTTCTTTGGTTTGTCTTTACTTCACACCCTCACATCCATCAAAATGAAAGTGTATGCTGCTTACAGGAACTATGCTGCAAGTTCCTACCATCTTCATAATCAAGTAGCAAAGAGGGGATTTCTTTTCAGTGCTCTATGTGTGAAACCAGAAATAACTTGGTACACCACTTCACGAAACGGACACCAGTGTCATTTCCTGTGCTCACACACTTTTTAGTGTTCATTTATCTGCAGGCTGCTGGACAATGTGCAAGGTGCACAGCAGAACTTCTGTGTGAAAGTGCAACGGCCTTTTGATATTTCATAAAAATATGTCTTACAGTATAACTGTAACCTAGCAGAAATGTTCTAAAAGAGGTTTTGTTTATTTATGGTCTATTATGTATTATGAAAGGGCTTACTAAAACATTATCATTAAGAGTGCAGTCTTTATAGTGTGTAAAGACTTCTACAGGATTATCTCTATCATGTTGTGGTTTAAGTGAATACTTAAAGGTGCTCCAAGTTCACACGTTTTTTAGGCTACAAAATTTTTTGTCACTTATAGCAAACATCACCTCACCATACGCTAGCTGCCTGTGTCCTGAATACAATGTAAAAAAACGTGATCTCTGTAAATGTAAATGTAATTTGGTCTCTGCATTTATCCCATCCGTGAATTAGTGAACACACAGTGAACACAAGGTGAGGTGAAGCACACAATGACTACACAGTGAGGTGAAGCACACACTAACCCGGAGCAGTGAGCTGCCTTGCTACAGTAGTGGCCTTGCTCAAGGGCACTTCAGTCGTGGATGTGGGCATTGGAGGGCAGTGCTCAACCACCTCCCCCACCGACATTTTTCCTACTGGTCGGGGATCGAACCGGCAACCCTTCGGTTACAAGCCCGAAGCCCTAACCAGTAGGCCTCTGCTGCCTCAGCTCTGTGGACTGCCAAGGCTCCAAAAACGGCAACAAAACAACCTGGGCCAACCTGGCCCTTAAAAACATAACAAACTGTTCCAACAAATCACCGACGAGGTGTGCGTTAAGGAGAGTTGCAATTGCACGGGAGTGAGGGCGAGGGAGTAGTGAGCGGAGCTCTCTGTTTTGTTTGAACGTCAACAGAAGTGACGTTACCCAGCATCGCTTAGAGCGCCTTTAATTATGAGCTATTATGAATTCTTGATATAATATCTGGCACCACCCTTATGATACAAACTCAGTGTAGCATACAGTACCACAGTATGCCACTTTCTGTGACCTATAGCAGAGACATTTTGAAGGGCACAAGGCAAGGTACCTGCAAAAGCTGTGTCACTGGTTTCTCCACGTCGCTCTTGTCTGCCGTAAAGTTAACATAACTGGTTGTGTTGTCATGTCTTGTCCAGCCAGGCATGAAAAATAAAACAAAGAAGTAGATCCAGCTCATAGTGCCGCTGAAAGTTCACTTAAATTAAATGGGCCATGCTAACATTCATTGATTTCATATTTCTTTATAATTAACACTGAAAACGAATGATTCTTTTACATCAATCCACAAGCAGATAAACAAGCAGATAAACAACTAATAATACTATGCTATGCAACTCCTGACATTTTGAGGCATGCGTGACCCAAGAAAAATGATTTACTACAACTGAAGCGTGCTAGATAAGTACTGGGTGACTGTTGTGAGGCTGCGTGCTAGATAAGTACTGGGTGACTGTTGTGAGGCTGCGTGCTAGATAAGTACTGGGTGACTGTTGTGAGGCTGCGTGCTAGATAAGTACTGGGTGACTGTTGTGAGGGCTGCGTGCTAGATAAGTACTGGGTGACTGTTGTGAGGCTGCGTGCTAGATAAGTACTGGGTGACTGTTGTGAGGCTGCGTGCTAGATAAGTAACTGTGTGGGCTGCGTGCTAGATAAGTACTGGGTGACTGTTGTGAGGCTCATGCTAGATAAGTACTGGGTGACTGTTGTGAGGCTGCGTGCTAGATAAGTACTGGGTGACTGTTGTGAGGCTAAGCGTGCTAGATAAGTACTGGGTGACTGTTGTGAGGCTGAGGCGTGCTAGATAAGCACTGGGTGACTGTTGTGAGGCTGCGTGCTAGATAAGTACTGGGTGACTGTTGTGAGGCTGCGTGCTAGATAAGTACTGGGTGACTTTTGAGGCTGCGTGCTAGATAAGTACTGGGTGACTGTTGTGAGGCTGCGTGCTAGATAAGTACTGGGTGACTGTTGAGGCTGCGTGCTAGATAAGTACTGGGTGACTGTTGAGGCTGCGTGCTAGATAAGTACTGGGTGACTGTTGAGAGGCTGCGTGCTAGATAAGTACTGGGTGACTGTTGAGGCGTTTCTCCCTGGTTGTTGTTGTATTTGTGTTTCTCTTTCAGGTTGTTTGTTTTTCAGGTTGTTTGTTTTTCAGGTTGTTTGTTTTTCAGGTTGTTTTAGCTCCGAAGGGCATATTGCACATGTAAACGTAAGCTAATGCAGTCGAGGGGTGTTTGGGTGTACAAGGGAGATGCAGCAACATGCGGTGACTTTTTGTTGCAGGCTGGCAAAGCTGTGAGAAACAGCCACAAGCAATTGCCTCTGCCCCACTAAGACCATCATGTCTGCCCCACTAAGACCATCATGTCTGCCCCACTAAGACCATCATGTCTCGTGGGTGTGGCAAGCCCAGAGCAGTGAGTGGAACCAGGATGCATGACAGCAGCAGGCCCATCAGACAGTGCTAGCTGCCCTGTGGGTATGCAAAAGAGTAATAGTCCCTCTATCTACCTGGCTGGTCCACACTGTCTCTTCACATCCACATATGTAATGGAGTGGAGAGAGAGCCTCAACACGATAGAGAATGTTTAAGTTTGGTTACATATTAACCTTCTCTCCACCTTAGGGCCACTCAGAGATCAATATGAAATACTCGTTCCACTCCAGCTGCTGCACTAATGAGGGCGTGGCCACTATGTATAAGTAAGTGTATATGTATAAGTAAGTGTATATGTATAAGTAAGTGTCTATGTATAAGTAAGTGTATATGTATAAGTAAGTGTATAAGTATAAGTAAGTGTATATGTATATATAAGTAAGTATATATGTATAAGTAAGTGTATATGTATAAGTAAGTATATAAGTATAAGTAAGTGTATATGTATAAGTAAGTATATAAGTATAAGTAAGTGTATATGTATAAGTGTGAAAAATACGGTCCTTGCGGTCCGTACCCACACGCAGGATGAGCGGCTAGTACTCACTGAGGTATATATATATATATATATATATATATACTCTTTTGATCCCGTGAGGGAAATTTGCATTCTGCATTTATCCCAATCCATGAATTAGTGAAATACACTCGGCACAAACTAATCCCGGCGCAGTGAGCTGCCTGCTACAACAGCGGCGCTCGGGGAGCAGTGTGGGGTTAGGTGCCTTGCTCAAGGGCACTTAAGCCGTGCCTACTGGTCGGGGTTCGAACTGGCAACCCTCCGGTTACAAGTCCGAAGCGCTAACCAGTAGGCCACGGCTGCCCCCCACAACAACTGGTGCATCTTAAAGGGGAACTTGGCAACTATTTCAACGTAATAAACCCGTTTAGAAATCATTTGGATGGTTAAATGACCTGTTCCGGTGAAAATGGTGACTTTTCCCGCTGCCCCTAGCGTCACCAGGCGGAAAACCAACCTTGCAACATTGAGACTACCGTCCCGGAAAGAGAAGTGAGAAACAAGTAAACAACCTTGTAACATCCACATTGTCTACCGAACTTATGCTAACCGGTTTGCTAGCTTGTAAACAAATCCATGTGCTTTATCGTTACCTTTTTCCACAGTTTGAAATAGCATAATGCACAATTTCTCCAGCAGAGGGGGAAATCCTGCCAAGTTTCCCTTTAAAAGTAACCATGTA
>NC_063194.1:30765422-30787922 GCF_017589495.1 Alosa alosa
CTAACAAAACCAAACTACAAACTCATCCAGGACAGTGCACAAACACCTCAGTTTTTTATTTTTTTCTGGGCGCACTTGAAAAATGGGAAGCTTGAGTCGCGCTATGGGTCATTTCCAGAGAACGAATCTGTCAGCTCTGAGAGGAAAAAGAGTCATGTCATGTCTGGCAGTGTTGACCTGTGGAGCCGGAAGTGACCTCTGACATGAGGAAGCACACGGTGGCGTTGATACGGAGCGCCGCAGAACAGTTCAACACGCTGGTGGGAATTTTAGAAGGACTGTAGAACACCTCAGTTTCCACAGAAACAAGAGGTGTGGACCTGGAGACAATATGCATCAGAGGGACAGAGAGAGAGAGAGAGAAGGGGAGAGAGAGAGAGAGAGAGAGAGAGAAGGATATAGTGAAAATATATGATGCCCCCTAATGTTCATTGTAATTTTTAAGGTGGGATTTTTTTTTAACTACTTTTATATACCCTGTCAGTAGTGCGTGCGTGCGTGTGTGTGTGTGTGTGTTTGTGTGTGTATATGCATGCATGTGTGTGTTGAGTTTTAATAATATGAGAACCTGAGCAGCAGAACCGCTCCTTTGGACCCGACTGCAATGTCAGGCAGTCCGTCTCCACTCTGGTCCAAAGCAGACTGGGCCACGGTCAGCCCAAAGAACCGCAGTCCGGACCGCACCGACGAACCAGCAATCCTCTGTCAAAGTAAACAAAGGAAAAAGAGAGTTCAACAGAAATGCTGATAAGTAGTGACACATCAGTCAGCTGTGCTACCTACAGGGTCCCGACGGTCATGGAAAACCAGGAAAAGTTATGGAATTATAAAATCCCATTTTCTAGGCTGGGAGAAATAATGGAATTCAGTACTCTTTCTTTCTCTCTCTCTCTCTCTCTCTCTCTCTCTCTCTCTCTCTCTCTCTCACCCTGTGAGTATGTGGGGTTGATTCCTCCTCTCCTCCCGTTGAAGATGTACACGCTGCCCTGTCCGTTATCCTCCAGAGGAGCTCCCACGGCAACGTCCCTGATCCCGTCCCCGTTCAGGTCAGCCAGGCTGGCCAGAGACGAGCCGAACCTCCCCCTCTGACCCTCCAGCCCCAGCAGGGACACGCCGGTGTCAGACACTTCTGTAGAGCCCTGGGAGAAAACACAACACAACACAACACAACACAACACAACACAACACAACACAACACAACACAACACATAAACATCAAGCAAACTATTTAAGTATTCAAAACCATTCATAAGTACATAACATTACCTGCAATATACTTGTCCTTGAATTACCATTGTGGGATATTTTTATATATTGTATATGCATTTTTAGGGAACCACATTGTCACTATATATAAATGAAAGTTAATATACACACAGTATATGCTGTTGTTTTAATAGTATGATATTGTGTTACCAGTAATTATTTTGTTATATATTATATATTATTATATATATATATATATATATATATATATATATATATATATAATATATATATCTATATATACATACATACATACATACATACATATATATTACCTCCTCTGTAAAATAATACACCAACACTTTCCCCTCTCTTCCTCCCTCTGTGTGCATGGGGGCAGATGCCAGAATCAGATCAGTGTTGGAGTCTCCGTCCAAATCCACCACACATACCTCTGCTCCAAAGTACGCCCCAATCTGAGACTGAGAGAGAAAGATAGAGAGAAATGAGTATGTATGTGTGTGTGTGTGTGTGTGAGAGAGAGAGAGTGAGAGAGAGAGAATGCAGCTATAAAACTCAACTAAATTACTCAAATATCTCATAGCAATGATACACATGTTACCTGTTGACCTTCCTGCTCCAGATTCGTCTGAAGCCCAGAAGGGTGGAAGACCACCACCAGCCCTTTATGCTTGTACCTCGGAGCGCCGAGAATGGCATAGCTCTGACCATCCCTCGTGGCCAGGGCCAACGAATAGCCTAGAACATGGGCATGACATGAGCGTTATACCCTCTGAAATAGAGACCACCTTGAACATGACTAAGACATTTACTGTATGTAAGTTGCAATACCCTCAAACCATAATAAAGAATAGTGAGATGAGAGTGTGTTGTATTCTGTGCCACTAGGGGTCAGACTACTATGAATCTGATACTGTGGGTAATGGGTGTAAGAGGGTAGAGAAGAAGTGAAGTTCGAGTACATGTGATGCTGTACGCATTGTTCACGATGACTTATTAAAGTTATAAAATACTATTACACAGCCTCTTCATTTACATTCTACAAAACCTTAACAGAGTGGCATTGTTTGTTACCCATATCTACATAAATGAATCTATATTATCCACTGAATCTGACCAGAATGTCCTGTAGTAGGCTGTTTGCACTGCAATTTATACATAGTCCAGTCGTAATCCAGTCGTAGACCTTGAGGGTCAACACAGAACATACAACACAATCCAAGCGGCCACAAATTCAAAGACAGAGGTGAAGTAAAACCACCATTTAAACTACAGAAGTTGCACACGATTGCTGTGTTTCACCTTTTCTGTAGCCTGATGTGGCAGATTGATCATATAGCTTGCTAATCTGATTATGATCCTGATTCAAATGATTAGTGTATTTGTACAACCCCAAATAAGAAAAAGTTGGGACGTTGTGTAAAATATGAATAAATAAAAACAGAATGTATAATCTGCAAATCTTGTAAACTCATATTTAGTTACCAAAAGGACACAGACAACATATCAAATGTTGAAAATGACGAAAATTTGACAATTTCATGGAAAATATATGTTAATTTTGAATTTGATACCAGCAACACGTTTCAAAAAAGGTTGGGACGGAGAAAAAAAATGTTGTAAAACTTGTGCAATGATAAAGAAAACAAAAAGAGGAATGTTTCACAACTAATTAAGGTTACTGGCAACACAATTGGGTATGAAAAAGAGGATCCCAGAGAGGCAGGGTCTCTTAGAAGTAAAGATGTAGGTATTCATCACTCTGTGTAAACCTGTGTGGACAAACGATTAAACAATGTAATTTTAAAGCTTCTTAACATGAAATTGTGTTTTGCATTTCTAAAGTTTCTTAACATGAAACTGTGAAAAGTATTTGTGGAGTTCATCATCTTCTACAGTACATAATATCATTAGAATATTTAGAGAATCCAGAGAAATCTTTGCAAACTAGGGATAGAGATGAAAAACAATATTGGGTGGCTGTGGTCTTTTGGACCTCAACTGGCACTGCATTAAAACCAGACCTCTTTCTGAAAATCATTGTATGAGCTCAGGAATACCTTTGATAACCATTGTCTATGAGCACAGTTTGATACTTAACTCAGAGCAAATTTTACCATGCAACAGCCAAAATTGTATTTAGACATGAAACAGAAATATCACAATCTTAACTGTGTCTGAGCTTGTTTAAAATTGACTGAAGTAACGTGGAAAAAGGTCCTGGTTAGACCAATCAAAATGTGCAATTCTTTTTGGAAATCATGGACTCATCTTGGCTAAAGAGTAGAAGGCCTAGCCAAGGATCTAACCTTTTTCAATTTGTTTTGGAGGAAACCCAACATCTATGACGGTGTGGAGGTACATTAGTGCCTACAGCATGGGCATCTTGCACATCTGGCAAGGCACAATTAATTCAGAATGATGTATACATATATAATAACATACCATAACATAACATATCAGGGCCATTTTAAGATTAATTGAAATACATTTCTTACATACGGTTCCTTTAAAATAAAGGCTTTTTAATTTATATTCCTTGTGAGTGCCTCAGAATTACTGTTTATTTGGGAAACATTTTGGATCTCCAAGCTGAAGAGCACCAGAGGAAAACACCTCCTAACACCCAAGCAGCACTCCTAGTAACTCATTTATGGGTTTACAAGACTTGTATATTATCACATTCTGTTTTTATTTGCATTTTACACAACGTCCCAACTTTTGATTTGGGGTTGTAATTAAAGATGCGTCCTCACCCAGGTAACTGTCATCCCCGTGTGGTTCCAGAAGGTTGGCTTTATGAAAAGATGCGTCTTCTCCGCTGGGTGTGTACTTCTGATAGCCCCCTCTCCATTGGTATGCTCCAACAGAACCCATTACAATGCCTCCCTAAAAATGAGAAATGCCAAAAGGAATTATAATTTATAATATTTTCATATTATTTGGTTGATTTCTTTTTTAACGGATAAGGATAAGTATATAAGTGAAATAGATACTCATTTAATGAATAACCACAGTACAATTTGTATACATACATTACAAGGGCCAGTCTGGTTTAACTTGTCTTATTTTACTGCAGGGGTTTGAAGATGAGAGTCGATTAAGCTTGCTTTTTTATTACAGGAGTTTGAAGATGAGAGAAGATTAAGCTCTCCTTTTTACCTCAGGAGTATGAAGTGGTGCCGCACTGAAGCCCTCTTGTGCCAGCTCAAATTTTGTAGAACCACCACCTCCTAAAAGAACCAACCGAATAACGTATGATCAAAAATACAGCCATAGGCCAGATCCTCTGATCAATTAACTTATTCATATATGTTCGTTGAAGAGACACTTTCCTCCAGAGCCACTTAGAAACAGATCAGACATACATATTTCTCTCAGTGTGCCTGAACAGCTTGGTTATCAAATCCATGGCCCCACTGCCAACAAAGCTATAGTTGGGGTCGGTGGAAGGAAGGGAAAGGCTGGACATTTGCTCTCAGCTCCAGACCACTAGGGGGTGCCACACGTTAAGGGAACTTTCCCATACAGGAAAAAAATGTGTCAAAAATATATTTTTGGGCATATATTTTTGGGCATATTCAAAAATACATTTTTGAATATTTAAATATATTTTCAAAAATACATTGTGAAAATACAGCATATTTCAAATATATTTTTGTTGTGTATATGGGTAAGTGACAGTATATGTTCCCAGACCGCTAGTTTGTCATTCCCCAGCCCTTGCTGACTTTATGGATAACGTACCCTCTATGGATATGATGTTCCTCTCCAGAGTCTCCTTCAGTCCATCCAGAGCTTCAAAGTTGTAAACCTTGAACATGTGCTTTTCCACTGGTTTGGATGCAATGATCTTAAGTTCATCATCAGAAACTTTCCCAACCTGTAAAATTCCAAGATGGTTGACACCAAGGTGGAAATGGCATTTGCAATAATATTGGTGATTCTGCAAGCCTCACTAAGTATTGTTGGATACTATGCTAGGTAGTATTGGCCTACATTTTCACCAAAAATAACCACATGTAACTAAAAATGAGGGATTAAGTAAAGTAGGGTTTATAAAAGCAAATTAAGGAGACTAACTAGCCAACAGCTAACACATTTGAAGCAAGTGATAGCCTGCATGCTAGCTAACTTGCATATTATTTCCCTGATATATTCAATGACATTGTGACAAGAGGTGGGTAACCTATAAATCCTGTAATGAGGCGGACCATGACATGGTCACTGGTAAAGCAGTATACCGGTGTGTATCCTGACCACATCGCTATAGGCTACCATTTGATGCCAAGGGTATCACTGGGTGTTCCCTCATAGGCCACACAATCACTATTCAATTCCTACATTAATATAAGTTTATTGTTAACTCCAGAAGGAATACACATGGTTGAAGTCTGTAATGTTTATTAAATCCCTGTAAAGAGAGAACAGAAATATCAGGATGTAGTCAGTATGTCAGAATGGCCTAATCACCATAAAAAGTGAGAAATATAAAATCTTACAACAGACTTCCTATAATTAAATAATATATAACAATGTATTGTAAAGGAGTCGACGCTATGGGGGAGACACAGCGAATAGGTTTAAAAGCCCGAACTCGGGGAAACTTTAATGACTGTAAAATCAGCTCGCATGTCAATTTAAAGTACCACACAAGTTGCGCCAGTGAACGTCATCAGAACACGACACAGTAAACAGTACACAACAAATCAACAGGTAAAAGCAGGCTGTGACAGCAACAATACAACACATAAAGGCTGGCTGTGAATTAAGTACAATGTGGTGCCCCTACAGTATTTAGCATGCATTAAGTGTGTAGGAGTTCTGTCTGAATGCTATAGCCTCTACCTGCACCTTTAAGTTAATTGACCTAACACTGTACACGTCTCTGTGTAAGCCTCTTCCTCTATTCGCCTTGTTCGACCAGCGGCCAGAACGAGGCTACGGGGTGCATTTGCCATTACACCTCAGTGCAGCAGATGGAGGTAATGCACTCCGTTTGCAAACTGCCAAAAGAAAAAGCTCACCGAAAAAGAAGAAGGATTCGCTGGCCCAGAGAATGTCCAGAGAATGTCTAATAAGGGGAGAACCGCCACTCTCGGGAAACTTCCGGTTTCTGAACTGGTTGCAGCTCCGTTCTGGTTCCACATGAGGGCGCTCACAAATAAGTGCAGAATTAATGGAGGTCTATGGAGCTGTACCCCTCAAATCCACTTTTCTCAGGATATAATTTTTTGCCCAGAAATTTGAATGTTGCATGCAAAAGAGGGGGCAGAGAAAATACACACCGCTGAGTATTATATTTTTTGAGTCACTTATTTGTTCTAAAAAGCCTTTCAAATGTGTCAATGACGTCATTCATTAGCAGAAAGCTAGTGTGTTGTGGGCAACAACGACCCAACCTGTAAGAAATTAGAAAGTACTCGTTCATTCAACTTTTGACCTATAATCCATATTGATCTTGCAGAAACCACAATCCAATCTTCGATTTTTCAACGACAACCAGGTGAAAGAGACACATTTAGCCGTCTAGCTCCATAGACCCCCATTGTTTTTGCACTTATTCGTGATCGCCCCTAGCGGAACTGCAACAGATTGCAGGTACAATGGAGTTAATAGGGAGTGATCCGGCTCTCTGTAAACGGGCTCTGGCTGGCCTGTTCTTCTTCTTCTTCAGTCAGTTTTATTGGCAGTTTGCAAACGGAGTGCATTACCACCATCTGCTGGACTGAGGTGTAATGGCAAGTGTACCCTGGCCTGTGGCCGCCAGGTGAATAAGGTGTATCATGGTGGTAGCCTGTCAGAGTAAAGTTGCCCAGTTATTTTTCTAAGGACTTTATTATGTTTGGGATGTGAAGCCATATAGCATGATGCCTTTGTACCCAATATTGTATTTTATTGGCGACCTAATTATGATTAATGAAACTTTATTTCAGATTACATCGCAAATATGGTTTCTCGTGGTTGGTCATTAATATTGCTATAATGGAAAGACAACAATATGGCAGTTACAATCCAATACTATACTTCATGATGTTTTACGAATGCCAAATGGCATAATTTGTAATAGTAGCCTATTTTAAATGTAGAAAGGTCCTACCCCAATTGCATATCGAATGATATTTTTCTTGGCTGCGTTCTTGACTGCAGACTTCAGGTGCTTTGCATCATTTGACTTGCCGTCAGTGATGACCAGGAGAACCTTGCTGGTGTGAGGTCTGGCCCCCGCCCTCTGGGAGAACACCTCAAAGCTGTGCAGAGAAAAGCCAGCTGAAGACAGAAATATTCGCTCTATCTATCTCCATTTCAATTCAATTCAATTCCAATAAACGTCATTGGCATGTATAGATTCACGATTAATTTAAAAAAAAGAAAAACTGGTGTGTATGTGTGTGTGCGTGTCACTGTCTTACTCTGTAATTTACTGCCATTTTATATCTGATGTCATGTAAACAAATACAAGGAACAATTTCTATGAATCTAGGCATTATAAGCCCATCTTTAAAATGAAGCTATGAATCTAGGCATTATAAGCCCATCTTTAAAATGAAGCTATGAAGCTTCTTTTGCCTCTCTGATGTCATCATTTTGCTCACCATTCCCATTATTAAGAGGTAAAAGAAGCTTTATAATGCATAATGATACTTTAAGCTGTAAGTTACTGAAGCTTTATAATGCATAATGATACTTTAAGCTGTAAATTACTGAAGCTTTATAATGCATAATGATACTTTAAGCTGTAAGTTACTGAAGCTTTATAATGCATAATGGTACTTTAAGCTGTAAGTTACTGAAGCTTTATAATACATGATGATACTTTAAGCTGTAAGTTACTGAATCAGAACGCTTTATGGGCTGTGCAGCAGTCTTATAGCGATCATTATGAGGCATTATGAATAGTTTATAACCCTTGGTGACAGTGTTTTTGATTTGAGTTTAATGGAACCATAAATCCCTCATCATCCATCATCAATGTTAAAAACATAGCATATGACTCACACAGTGGTGTTAATGGCTCTGGCAGTATATGTGAGCGTCATTTCTTGTTCAATGTCCAAAACCGCTCTCTCCCAGTCTTTTGCTTCCTTGTGTTTGTTGAATTGTTTAAAGTTTAAATGAACTTCATAGCCACTGGAATACTGTGCAATGGCAAACTGCAAAAACAAGGACAGATAAGCTCAAGAGTAATCCAGACATGGGCAGCAGCCAAAGGCAAACATGACAGTAAAATAATGTTTATTATCATGTGTGCTGTCAGAAAATGTGGGCCTTATGACAGACAATAATTTTGCCCTGGTAGAAATAATTAAGGTACAGAAAATACAAAATACCGCCTCGAGGTATAGAGAATAGAAAAGAAGATGAAGCAATTGTAGGTCTGTCTCCCTCACTCACCTGTGTGTCTTTGGCAATGAATTTCTTGATCAGATTGATGACAAATTGCTTCATTGTATTAAAATCATAATCAGACAAGCTTGCTGAACCATCTAGGAGAAAGACTATATCAATGCCACGTTGGCAATCTGTTTTTGGATGAAAGAAATAGAGAGAGAAAGAGTGAGAGAGAGAGAGAGGTTTGATTGATTGATTGATTAGCGATGATCTTATACCTCTTAGAGTTGGGGGTACAGGGTCACTAATTGACAGGATCTGACTGATGCTGAAACACATCCCTCCATACAGAGTGAGACCATCACACTCTTTAGGGACAGTAGGGCCGCAAACCTGACAGACAGAGAGAGATGATGGAGAGAAAGAAGGAGGGTTCCATATGTCAATTTGGACCCTCAAAAACAAATATCCTCTCTCCCTGTGAGAATTAGCGTTGTATTGATTCGTTCTCACCACTGCTGTTGAGCTATTTTCTCCTGTGGTCATCGTGAGGCCCAAAGACAGGTTGACTGCAGAGCGAGGAACTGTTTCAACACATAAGTATGCACAGTCATGAAACTGGAAATGACACAAGAAGAACTAACTGTTTTCTGCTGTTTTCTGCTTCTTTGAGTGATGTATATGAACAGGGTGGCATGTATCGGAATTACTTAATTAGATAAAAAGAAGAAAAATCGTAATGTTCTACGTACATTTATTTCTTTTTATGTATTGTCTGCAAACATATTGACAGATAGAGATAGCACAATCCACTTATTTTTAGCCTTAGAGGAAGTGAATGATAGTCACCATGTATCTGCAGAGGTGCGCACGAGCCCGTAGATACCTGACATTGGTAAACCTGGCCTCTGCCATCCACGCTAAAGTGTGCCAATGGAGCACTCACCAGCAGACTAGAGACAAGGTAGCGATATGATAGGTCAGGATTTATTGGTGATGTCATGGTGCATTTCATATGCAAGACAACATTGAGTCAGTAGGACTCACAGAACTATTCTTTGTATCCTGGTTGGATGACCATGACAAGACACACTGCAGATACACTCCACAGATACACTGTGGGGCAACACAGCAATGTTGCCCCGTATAGCATCACCGTAATGACTTGGTCACGTAGAGAACACAGCAATGTTGCCCTGTATAACATCACCCTAATGACTTGGTCACGTTGACTGTATAGCATCACCCTAATGACTTGGTCACGTTGAGAACACAGCAATGTTGCCCTGTATAACATCACCCTAATGACTTGGTCACGTTGACTGTATAGCATCACCCTAATGACTTGGTCACGTTGAGAACACAGCAATGTTGCCCTGTATATAGTAGCATCACCCTAATGACTTGGTCACGTTGAGAACACAGCAATGTTGCCCTGTATAGCATCACCCTAATGACTTGTTCACGTTGAGAACACAGCAATGTTGCCCCGTATATAGTAGCATCACCCTAATGACTTGGTCATGTTGAGAACACAGCAATGTTTTCTATATCGGAACCATGCAGTTCCATCTCACCTGGTGCTGTCCAGCTGTGTCACCCTGTATCCGAACCACGCAGCTGCCGTCAAGTTTATGTGTCTCCAGACCTCTGGCTCCACGTTGAAGGGTGTCACCACCTGAAAAACTAAACGGACACGCAAGTCACAGTATAGTTTTTTTAACATGAGGGAAAAACACAGAGGATGCCGCCTGTGCCCAGCAAGGCACAATGGTAAGTCGAGACACCTGGCTACGCTACCTGTACCCAGCCACACCTGGCCACACTACCTGTTCCCAGCCAGGTAAAACGTTAAGCCAGTCTCATACGGTAGCTGGATTTGAAGCAGGCACGATGCAGGCACGATGCAGGCCTTGAATGGATTTGGATGCAGGCCTAGCTGGATTTGAATCAGGACCTTCTACTTTAGAGTCAGACAAAGGATGAGCTGAAGGGCAGTGAAGGGAGCGATCAGAGAGATTGCAGCTTTTGCAGGTGCGCCTTTTTTTGTCTTTTTTATCTTTCGTATTGGCAGTAAGTGTTTTGTGTGCTGCTTATACACCCAGAGTGCCTTGCATTTTTGCAGAGGTGCCCTAAGCGCTCAACTTCAAGAAGAAAAGCGCCTGCGTTTTTATGAAAACATAGTGCACCTGGCGTTTTATAAGCGGCAAAGCGCATCCTCTCTGATCATTCCCCAGCAGCTGTGTGTCTTAAACATAGAAAGTCAATGGTCTGTCAGATCTATTATTGGTACTGTACCACCTTATGTTTCATTTACCACAGAAGGCTAAGAGAGATAACTGAAGTTACGGTATATAGTAATATGTGAGTTATGTCAAGTAAAACATGAGTAAAACGTAAGTAATTTAAATGTTAGTAATATTTGAGTAAATATTATTGAAACGTAAAGTGATAAAAAAAGTATGTAAAAAATATGAATAATATAAAGTAATATGTGAGTAGTATAAAGAAAAGTGTGAGTAATATGTGAGTAATGTGAAGTGGAACGTAAGTAATATAAAGTTAATGGAACGATTCACTGCAGAGCTTATTTCAGCTTTTGATGTGACATCATTTCCATGTTTTACACAATCACACACACACGGTGTGATTCAGTAGTTTAAAAGGAAGTGTGCCTATGTGTGTGTGTGTGTTACTGTAACCAAGGGTGTAGTGGTAAAATAAGTAAACTATGAATTCTGTGGTCACGGTAGCCTAAGGTGGACAGCGCCATGCGGTATCGGATTTCTTAGAAAGGCATTCAGAACATGTTTAATGATGGTGGAGGTTCCTGTCCAATGTTTATAACAATACAAGTGGTATTAAATGGTTCCTAGAGTGTTGATGAGTGTACATATTTTGAATGTGGATAATACAGTGTGATTTTTAAATGTTAAAAGTTGCAATTGGTGAATTAACTCTTTTGATAGGTGGATAAATTCTACGTGTTTACTTGCGTTTAGCCTCCACTAAAATCCCTAATGATAACAACACTTTGTGATTAGCAGTGTCATTCACCACCCTTATACACCCAATCTGCACACACTGACTTGTCTTTTGCAGCCAATAGCACAATAATCGGATCACCCTACTGAACTCTACACCTCATGATGATAACCAACGAATCATATTGCATTATCTGACTATAACTTCGGTTAGACGCTTAACAGCATTTCGTTGTTTCTGCACTTGTACTCTGCACAATGACAATAAAGTTGAACATAATCTAATCATAGAGGAGAATCGGCTCTTCACAATTGTAATGACACAAAGATGGAAAAGTATTTCCATTGAAAGTATTATATTAATATTATGATACAGTATATCCCTCTAAAAAGCATTTGATGTAATGGTTGTGTTGCAGCAATGTCAGAAATTAAAATTGCTGCATGTCGCAAAATTATTCTCAACTTCAGCCACCTACTTATTGATATGCTAGTTGTAGGTAAATGGTGTTATAAACAAGCGCAGTCCATTTGATGCTATAGACCCTTTCAACAATAAAAACAAAAACAATGCTTGAACGTTCTATTTGGTTCCCAATCTACTTCCTCTGCATTAACCCTTAAAGGAATACCGTCACACCGGTGTGACGGGAATGTTGGGAAATTAACATTCTAAAGAATATCTGGGTTCATTGAATTCAACATAGAATTTTAGAACCTTCAATTGTTGCGGAACTTAGAATGTTCAAAAACCTACACCTTTAAGGGTTAAGATAACATATGGAATGTTAAAACGGAAGCCTTGTGGGGCCAACTATGATGCTGATAATGGAACTCTCTTGAAAGGGTCTATAAGATTTTTGAGTGTAGTGCTCTAGAATCTTAGCTTTCTAGAATTTCCATCATGAAGTCACACGTCTTTACAGTGAGGTTTAACATTGCTGGGTCGAACCCTATGGTAGCAGAGACTTACCCCAGACCAGGCAGAGTAGCACTATCCCCTGTCCCCCAGCCAAGTAGCCCATGGTGCGAGAAGTGACCAGAACAAACAGAATGACAAGGAGATGGAAGTGAGAAGTACAGAAAGAAAAGATGCATATGTCATCATGAACACACACACACACACACACACACACACAGTACACACACACAGTACACACACACACACACACACACACACACACACACAGTATACACACACACACACAGTCCACACACTCATACACACATATTACGCAGCACGCCTGCCAAGGCATTACCTGCACACGCCACACACACGCACACACGCACACACACACACACACACACACACACACACACACAAGCACACAAAGACACACACACAAGATTTTTCACATTAATGCAAGGCAAGCACACACGCCGCATTACTGGCCACACACACACGACACATGTTACCACACACACACACACACCACACAGTTCATATTACACACACACACCACGCTGCGACACACATTACACACACATTACACACACAGACACACACCAATACACATAATACACAGTCCACAATACACTCATAACTTCATATATTCATATACACGTGGTATCACAAGCAAGACATAACAATAATACACATACACACGCATACTACACCAGTCCAATACTACTACATACAGTACATATAACAATATACACCATACTAATATCGCCACATTAATAATAATATCAAAAGACACACACGCTGCATTGCACACGCTGCAATACGGCTGCACACACACACAATACACACACACACACACACACACACACACACACACACACACAATCCACACATATTAGACATATATACGCGCAGTATCGCTAAAGGCAGGGTTAATAATACACACACACACACACACACACACACACACACATGCCACACACACACACATTATTAATATTATTTATCGCAGACGCTGCTACAAGAGACACACACACGCCATTTTACACGCCGCGACACACACACACGCATTACACACACACACACACACACACACACACGCACACACACACACACAACAATACGCCACACACACACACATTCCACACACTTACCGGCATCGCTATCGCTTCACACAAGAACACACACACACACACAACACACACACACACACACACACACACAGTCCACACACACACATACAGTCCACTTACTCAAAGTCCATACACACACCCACATGCACACCCACACGTACAGTCCACACATACACACACACACACACACACAATATGCCATAGACCAATGTCAATTGCATTAGTTAGTACTGCTGTGGGTCAGCAAACCAAAACAACCAAAATATCTCACCACCAAAAGGGAACCAACAGAGTTATTCCTTGTAAATACGTGGTAGTTGTTGCACACACACACACACACACACACAGTCCACACACTCATACACACATTCACACACTCATACACACATTCACACATTCAACAGAGTTATTCCTTGTAAATATGTGGTAGTTGTTACCTAACTATGGACCCTTTCAACAAGGTAAACAAAAACAATGCTTGAACGTTCTATTTGGGCCCCAATCAACTTCCTCTGCATTAAGATAACATATGGAATGTTAAAACGGAAGTCTTGTGGGGCCAACTATGATGCTGATAATGGAACTCTCTTGAAAGGGTCCATAAACGTAAGCAAACATCTACACAAGTAGACTATGCGACTCATTCTTCGTCATTCAATCATGAGGCAACAACCTGTCTGTTTTGCACAAGGACATACAGAATCTAAAGTGCCATTACCACCCAACATACAAATGTGTGTCCTGTGAGAAGCAGGGACGTTGGAACCCATTTCTGTAAGGAGCAACGAGTGGTGTGTGCATGCCACCTACACTACAGCACACACAGGGATGTAGTGGTAAAATAAGAGGTGGGTAAACTACAGAATGAATTCTGTGAGGTGAACTGTCTGCACCGTGCAATATCAGATTTTTCAGAACATGTTTGATGATGGTGGAGGTTATTATCCAATTTTTATAACAATATCAGTCATTTTAAATGGTTCCAAGTGTGTACATAGTGTGAATGTGGATAATACAGTGTGGTTTTTGAATGTTAAAGTTGCAATTTATGAATAAACTTTTTTGAGAGGTGGATAAACTGTGTTGTTTACTTGCGTTTAGCCTCCACTACATCCCTGAGCAAACAGGAATCCACCCAATGCTGCACCCTTCAAATCATCAGGTTGGACTTTTAACAGGGATTTGGGAAGAAAATGTTTTCATATTCTAGTGGCTAAACACACCATTTTGGGTGTGCTGTGGCGCAGCAGGCAGCGTTTGTACCATATACGGGTCCGAGTGCCCACGGGGACCCAGGTTCGAATCTGACCTGCGGTCATTTCCCAATCCCACCCCATCTCTCTCTCCCACTTGCTTCCTGTCTCACTCTCCACTGTCCTGTCCAAATAAAGTCAAAAAAGCCCCCAAAAAAAAAAAAAAAAATAAACACACCATCTTAACATACTTTGAAATGGACATGAAGGCTATGTGTTTTCGTCTGAATCTGAAAGACTTTTGTCACGATTTGGCCCCCCTGTCCACATTAGCCCATCATGTCCGAGCTCCCAAAACAGACCGATTTGGATCCACTGGTGACCCGTGTTCGTTTTAAGCCGTAGCCGTTGCATGTTAGTGTGGACGATTAAACCACGGAACCATCTGAAACAGATGACCATGTTCAGTTCCCTGATTGGTTGTGCTCGTATCACGTGACCAGGGCCATGTGCTCCTCTTCAAGAAGTAAACATGGGGCAGCCGTGACCTACTGGTTAGCGTTTTAGACTTGTAACCGGAGGTTGCCGGTTCGAACCCCGACCAGTAGGAACGGCTGAAGTGCCCTTGAGCAGGGCACCTAACCCCTCACTGCTCCCCGAGCACCACTGTTGTTGCAGGCAGCTCACTGCTTCGGGATTAGTGTGTGCTTCACCTCACTGTGTGTGTGCTGAGTGTGTTTCACTAATTCACGGATTGGGATAAAAATTGGAGACCAAATTTCCCTCACGGGATCAAAAGAGTATATATTCTTATACTATACTTATACGTACATACATCAGAGCATCCTCTCGCCTATTGTCAGGCATCACAGTGGCTTCCACAGTGGTTTTTATGTGGTCATTATAGTTAATAGTGTCAGGAGTATTCACTGGAACATGCAAACCAAAAAAAGAAATATACTTTGGAGACACTGATGTACACAACCGTATGACCATTTAGATAGATAGATAGATAGATAGATACTTTATTGATCCCCAGGGGAAATTCAAGGTCTCAGCAGCATACATACAACACAAACACATTCTTTAACAGCAGAAAGAGTAATTAAAGTATATAATATAAAAAAACACAACTAAGCAGTAAGGACAGTAGAAGATAAAGAATATGCTAAATATACTAAAAATACAAATTATACTAACACTTAATACAATATATAAAAAAAATATACTAAAAATACAAATTACAAAATTACAAATTATACTAACACTTAATCTAAACCAATTCTAAAACAGTATCCACATAGTGGTGATTAATAAATCAGAGGCTTGCAATGACTGAGGCAGGGACTGAGCCTGTGATTCTCTGTGCATAGTAAGGTATGGTAAGGTGCTCTAAGGTGCTCTGTGTGAATGAGTGTCATGGTGGTAGTGCAATGGTGATAGTGGTCATGGTGATAGTGCAATGGAGTAAGTCAACAGTGCAACAATGCAGAAATAAAGTAAAGTAAAGTCTATATATCTATATATTTAACTATTTAAGAAAATGTATAAGTGTGGCCACAGTTCGGCTGTGGCATGGAGGGGGTTATGCATATGTGCTAATGTGCTAATATAGCACGCAAAACAGTGGAGGCATAAAGACAGTGGTACAAGTGGCTAGTGGACAGACAGTACCAAACATGGAGGGTGAAGAGGCAGACAGACTATGCAGAGAAGTCTATCTCTCCTCTTCCCTTAAGTGAGGCATTGAACAGTTCAATGGCCCTGGGGACAAATGACTTTCTCAGTCTGTCAGTTGTGCAAGGCAGTGAGCAGAAGTCTCCAGCTGATCAGGCTCTTCTGCTTAACAATAGTGCTGTGGAGGGGTAACACTCATTGTCCAAAGATGTTGATCAGTTTGTTCAGGGTCCTTTTTGTCAGATAGTGAAGTGATGCACTCCAGTTCAGCTCCCACTACAGAGCCAGCTTTCCTTACCAGCCTGTCAATTCGCCCCACATCCTTCTTCCTTGTGCTTCCTCCCCAGCATACTACTGCATAGAAGAGGACGCTGGCAACAACAGATTACACATTGAAGGACCGCGAGCCTCCTCAGGAAGTACAGCCTGCTCTGCCCTTTTCTTGTAGAGAGTGCATCAGTATTGGCTGACCAGTCCAGTTTATTGTCCAGGTGGAGACCCAGATACTTGTAGGTGCTAACCACCTCCACATTGACCCCATCGATGTGGACTGGTAGCAGAGTGGGCTTAGACCTGCGGAAATCCACCACCATCTCCTTGGTCTTTGAAGTGTTAAGTTGAAGATGATTGAGTTTGCACCATTGCACAAAGTCCTCCACCAGGTTCCTGTACTCCTCCTCCTGCCCGCTCCTGATACACCCCACAATTGCAGTATCATCAGAAAACTTCTGCATGTGGCATGACTTCGGTGTTGTAGCAGAAGTCAGATGTGTACAGGGTGAACAGGACTGGAGAGAGCACAGTTCCCTGTGGCGCGGTGCTGCAGATCACAGTGTCAGAGAGACAGTTCTTCAGTCTGACGAACTGTGGTCGCCGGTCAGGTAATCTGTAATCCAGGTTACCAGGTGAGCGCCCACACCCATCTGCAAGAGTTTGTCTCCCCAATCTGAGGGGCTGGATGGTGTTAAAAGCACTTGAGAAATCAAAGAACATGATTCTCACAGCACTTTTTCCCCTTGTCCAGGTGGGAATGTGTCCTGTGTAGAAGATAAGTGATGGCATCGTCCACGCCCCACTTTCTCCTGGTAAGCAAACTGTAACGGGTCTAGTGCTGTTAGCGGCAATACCGGGATCCCCCTCAAGGAGGCCCCTCTCAGTAGTCGCTGACAGCAGCCAGCCAGCCAGGTTTGTGATCTCTGCTGCGTATAGTCCTAAATAAAAACGATTCAAACTCTCTAGCCACTCACTCGCAATTCACTGATGTCAGGTTCACTTAAAGGAGCCACACATACTGTAGGGCTAGGCTACTGTTATGTTGTTGACTGCCGTACTATTGAGGACTATTATGAGTTCTGTCCATCATTTGGTGGTAGGTAAACTTACTGCAATAAAATTATGCTTATTAAATGCTTTCCCCAAATCACTTTTCACAATTTTTTTTCAAGAGTAATATTATCAGCATCGGCCACAACAAACCAATAAATATCGGTTATCGTTATCGGCCCTAAAATTCCATATCGGTGCATCTCTAATAACATTAGCTTGGGATGTATTTACAGTAAGCATTGGTAGTTGTGAAAGTAGCATCCCTTCTAAATATCAAAATATATATACTTTTTTGATCCCGTGAGGGAAATTTGGTCTCTGCATTTAACCCAATTGGCGAATTAGTGAAACACAAACAGCACACAGTGAACACACAGTGAGGTGAAGCACACACTAATCCCGGTGCAGTGAGCTGCCTGTTACAATGGCGGCGCCGGGAGCAGTGAGGGGTTAGGTGCATTGCTCAGTAGAGTTTCAGCCGTGGCCCACTGGTCGGGGCTCGAACCGGCAACCCTCCGGTTACAAGTCCAGAGTGCTAACCAGTGGGCCACGGCTGCCCCCACAAATATGGAAATGCTAACATATCTTTTCTTTCTCCCTCAAGGTGCTTTGCTTAAATTTCTCAGCCCTCAGGCTCTTCCTAAGGATACCTCCACTGATGAAGGTAGAGTGAATTTCTCTCACTGAGCTGAGCTGTTAATGACCATTTCCAATATGCTAACAGTGAAATGGTCAAACGTACTTCACAGGTAATTTCAGATTTCTTTTCAATTATTTTCCCAGGTATGCCATCAACTTCATATATAGTGAGATACTAACAAGATAGTGAGATCAGCAGAGCACAATGGGCCACTTCAGGAAGAAAGAACCTGAGCACACAAATAACTTTTTTTGGTTACGCTTTACTTGACAGTGTCGACATAAGAGTGACATGACACTGTCATGAACGTGTCATAAACAAGTGATAAACGTTTATGACTACGCTTCTGTCATTAAGTGACATTCGTTTTTGTTATAACAAGTAAGGGTTAGGTTTAGGATTAGGGTTAGGTTTAGAGTTATGGTTAGGGTTGGGGTTGTAGTTAGGATTAGGGTTAGAGGTTAGGGTTAGGTTTTGTGTGTTCATGACAGTGTCATGTCACTCTTATGTCGATACTGTCAAGTAAAGTGTTACCCTTTTTTTCCATGCACAGCATCTTCAGAGCCGTTGCACCCATAAAAAAAACTCTTTAGGGCCCCAAATGCAGGCAAAGTGCAGTCATCATTCAAATTACAGTAGGACCGTCTGTTCCAGCTATTGCTTTGCGTTCAGTTATTTGAACCTAACAAACACCCAGAGAAAATAAATCATTAATGTAATGAATTTATTAGATAAAGGACATGTCCAGTGACTTGATTAGTAACATTTTTAATGGTAATGGATGTGTGGAATAAGATATGTTATCATTAAACATTCACAGGTACTATGACACTGTGCACATGTGGTCATTCAGTACACGAGAATCTGACCATGTATGTTCCAGAGTTGAGCAAAATTCTGAATTGAATTGAGAATGACTCCTAAATTGAATTGGAATTGAGGTCAAAAAAAGATTCTAGAATTAAAATTGAAATTTGAATCAAAGTCATAATTTAACTGTAGTGTTTAACAATAAAGCTTTACAGTCAGATATAACTGCATTACATATTCTATAAATAATATTAGTTTGAAGTACTTGTAACCTTCCCAACACTGATATGAGTACTGTATGTGAGGTTCAACACATTCTTTCTGTTGTGCAGCTGTGTGAAATTTCTTCTAATTTCCATGAACTTAATTAAATTCCAAATTCTGAATTTTGCACAAGCCTGGTATGTTCACATAAACACACAAACACACACACACAGGACACAAGAAAGCAGTTGTTGGTCATTATATAATAAGAGGGAGACTCCATACATTCAGTCCATAAAAAAATAAGCATCTTACAGCTCAGGAAGAGAGTTATACATTCCAGAAAAATATGTATTTTCCTTACGTATTATACACTGGTAACTATGATATAGTACTGTATGAGTTTTGCACATATTTAGCCGATCAGCCTGTGTGTTAGATATGACTGACTGACGACTGACCACTAGACCATTTTGTTGGTTATTAGCTAAGAACTACCTAGATTGGTTTGATGATGTTCTGTTTTAAATAGCTGTATTTTAGCTGTCTGTCACCTGTTTCATACTGTGACCTTGTAGACATAAGAGAGTCCTTGCTATTTTGTCCTTGCTTCACTCTCTCCTCCTTCTCTCTGCTCTCCCTCTCTCTCTCTCCCTCCCTCTGCCTCCTCCCTCTCCCTCCCTCCCTCCCTCTGCCTCTCTCTCTCTCCCTCCCTCTGCCTCTCTCTCTCTCCCTCCCTCTGCCTCTCTCTCTCTCCCTCCCTCTCCCTCCCTCTGCCTCTCTCTCTCTCTCTCCCTCTGCCTCTCTCCTCCTCTCTGCCTCCTCCCTCTCTCCTCTCTCCCTCTCTCTGCCTCCCTCTCCCTCTCCTCCTCTCTGCTCTCCTCTTCCCTCCTCTTCTCCTCCTTTGCTTTCCCTCTGCTCTCTGCTCCCTTCTCTCTCCTCCCTCTCTGCCTCCTCTCCCTTCCCTTATTTTTCGCAGCGCTTTCTCCTTCCTTCCTCCTTCTCTTTCTCCTTCTTCCCTTCTCTCTTCTCCTCTCCTCTGCCTCTCCCTTCTGCTCTCCTCTCCCTCTCCTCCCTCCCTTCTCTCCCCTTTTGTCATTGTTTTCTTTCCATCTCAGATGTCCAATTAAAATGCTTTATAAATCTCTACATATTTTACATTTCCAAATAGCTGCAAAAACATACATAAAAATGAATCAAAACTCAACAATGGACGTCTTTATATATTTGCACTCTTTGCATCCCTCCTCCTGCTAGACACACACACACACACACACACACACATGTTCACATCCCACAGCCAAACGTGTGTAATCCTATGCTCACAGGTTCCTGTAGAGTAACATAGTCCTGCGCTCTCTAACTGTGATTGCGCAATAGTCGTGTAAGTTCGTCATGTGACTGCAGTCCCCCAGTCCCTCCCTGTTATCTCTGTGAGGTTGTCTTTCTTTCCTTTTGATTGTTTGTTTGTTTGTTTGTCTGTTTGTTTTTGTGTCAGTCTGCCTCTCTTCCCTTCGTCACTTCTTTGTCCTTCACTCCATCCTCTTCCTTGTCCGGATGCCTATTCCTCTCCTCTGTCGTGACCCCTGACCCCAGCAGCTGTGCTGATTGGTCAGAACCGCAGCCCCCCAGAGAGTCTGTGGAGACAGGGATGGATTTAGAGAGGAGTCATGCAGGTGGGTGAACAGATAAGTAAACAGATAGACAAATATACTGATTGTTGAATTAGGCTTTATTTTCTGCAGCCAGAACGAGGCTAAAGGGTACACTTGCCATATAGTACACCTCCAGTCAGCAGATGGTGGTGGTGGTGCACTCCGTTTGTAAACTGCCAAAAAAAGCTCACCAAAAAAGAAGAAGGGTTCACTGGCCTGTTCTTCTTCTTCAGTGAGTTTTTTTTAGCAGTTTGCAAACGGAGTGCATTACCACCACCATCTGCTGGACTGAGGTGTAATAGCAAGTGTACCCTGTAGTCTCATTCTGGCTGCCGGGTGAATAAGGTGAATACCTATCTATGTAGATGGATGGATGGATGGATGGATGGATGGATATAGATGGATGGACAGATGAATGGTTGGAGAGATAGATGAGTACACTCACCTTCATAACTCTCCAGGCCCAGTAAGGTGCCGTCCTCTTTATCGCCCCCTTCTGGTGAGCCGTCCAGGTTGTGCATGTGGGCCTGAGCCATCCTCTGAACAGCTGCAGATACACACACACACACACACACACACACACACACACACACACACACACACACACACACATATACATTACACACACACACACACACACACACACACACACACACAAACACACACACACACACACACACACACACACACACACACACAGATGCACAAATATGTAAGTTTACACATACACACAGACATACACAAATACTCATTAAAAACATGTTTGTAACGACACAGCAAGTGCAGTTCGAAACTGACTAAAAAAAATAATTTTGCCGCCTTCTAAGATATAGAATTCCTGAATAACGGTCATTTTTAATGGCAGCATCGAAGCACACTTCATGCTCTCTCCTACCCATAATCCGTAGCAACAACGTCTGAGACAGCTGTGAAAAGTAAACAAAGATGGCGGATCACATTGGTAATGGCTGCTGAATCTGTTGAAATGTAAATTGTGTGACATTATTTTGTTTTGATTAGTAGATTTGAGATGAGAAATAAACAATTTACTATCTGATTATGCCATTGTTGTAACCATTAATTGCATCTGGTCTGATATATCTGCAGCTCCGTAAAACTAATTTATACCGTTAGCCTGCTAGCTTATGTAAGCTAATTTAGTTTAACATCCAGCTTTTGCTAACGTCATACCGTAGTGTCAGAGCCCTAGAGAGAGATATCTATAAGGCTCTGCGTAGTGTTAACCTAAGATTTCTAGATTGATACGCTCATTTTTAAAAGATGCATTTAATCCAAAGTCATGTCTAGTGAGACAGCTCTCTATTTAGGGAGGAAGGCAGCAGGCAGACGTTTTCTGTTTCGAACAGACCCATTATCACCTGAGACCCTGTGATCTAGAGTCACCTTGAGAGCAT
>NC_063194.1:30790422-30822585 GCF_017589495.1 Alosa alosa
TATGGTGATCATTTTTGGAATGGTTACAGTTTATTTTCCATTATTTCTTACATACTGGACCTTTAACTAGTACACTCTAGAACTCTAGCGCACTCTAAAACTACACTACACTTTTGACTAGTACACTCTAGAACTCTAGCGCACTCTAAACTACACTACACCAGGCTCTGACTTTGACCAGTACTTAAAACCTCCACACTCTCATCCTCTTGGTGGCAGAATTGATGTGGTGTTAATTGTTAATTGTTACCTAACGTCTGTTCTGCATTGTAGCCTAAATGTTATTCCTCATTTGTGTTAGTCGTTTTGGATAAAAGCGTCTGCTAAATTAATCAAATGTATGTATTTAAAGTGTAAAATGTTTTGGACTGTCCTAAGCCATGCTCTCCCCCTCCTGACCTGCAGGGGGAGACAGCTCACCTGGAGGCTGCAGAGTTCCTCCTCTGGAGAGGGGTGATCTGTCAGTCTGAAGAGCGTAGCAGGGGTCGGCCTCCTGCGGCGGATCTGAAAGCAGTGGCAGAGTTAGAGTTTATATTAAACCAGAGTCAGAGTTTATATTAAACCAGAGTCAGAGTTTATATTAAACAAGAGCATCTGTGCTGTGCTGCAGGAATTCACACATCATAGGCATTCTGAGACCTAAATCCCTCTGTGAGGAAAAGAGGCCGTCATCTGGCTGAACTCTGATCATAGGCCTACACAAGGTTTCTGTGAGGTGGATTTGATTTGGGTCTGATTTAAATCTGTGCCCACTTTCAGTGTTTTTAAATTCCATCATCAGTTCTGTGTGTGTTCAGTTACAGAAGACGGGAAGACAAACACTACATTTATTTAGATATTTGAAAACATCAATGAGAAATAAGAAAAAAGAGCCAAAAAAGAGCCTTTCATTGGGTTCCAGAGTACAGTATGTCACAGAGAAGGAGTCTCACGAAAGGATCGGAACAGAGAGCCTCGGGTGTGGATCAGAACTGAATCTGTGCCAGATGTGTTCCAGCATAATGACCTCCACTGACACTCTGTTGCCATGGTGACATCAGTGATGTTCCAGGTGTGTGTGTGTATGTGTGTGGGGGGGGTCCGGTCAGAATTACGTAACAGAGAGAAAGAGAGAGAAAAGAGAGAGAGAGAGAGAGAAGGAGAAACATCCGCTTTGGCTGGGGTGCAGAGGGGACAGATTGTGAGATTATATTTGGAGCTTTCCTCCTGTGTCGCCTCCTTGACTGCTCTGCTCTGCTCTTTTTACCTCCAATTCTGCTCTGCTTTCTTTCATTCAAAACCCCTCTTCACATGGTATATTCTCTCGCTCCTTCTCTCTCCCTCTATCTCTCTCTCTTGCTCTCTCTCTCTTCCAATTCAACGTTGCTTTATTAGCATGACTGTATGTAGTGATGCCAAAACACAAAAACAAAACAGCATTACAACCTGCACAATAAAAGAGAAACATTGACAACAATGAGGGAAAAAAGATGGGAAAATTCTCTCTCTCACTCTCTTACTCTCTCTCTCTGTCCATATCTCCATTGTTATGGTTTTATGTAAATAATTTCCCATAATGCAACACGGGCAAATGGAGAATCTAATCAGCAGCAGGTACCACACAAATATTCAACCATAACATAGCTAAGACATCTGATTTATGGTATAGACTCAAAGTGTTGTTAAATTTGATGGGGCTTATGCATTTCTGTAAGCGTTGGCACTGAGGAGTTTTACCTGTGTGTGCTGGGAGAGTGACACCTACCTTCCCTAATACAATACGTAAATGACTGGATACGTAAATGATTATGCATGTATGAAAAGACACGTGGAGGATTCTGGGAAAACTCAATGAGATTCTGTGCATGTCCAGCCTCCTACTTTCAATCCCACCCACATACATGTGCATTTAAACACACACACACACACACACACACACGCGCACACACACACACACGCACACACACGCACGCACACACACAGACACCCTCAAACACATGCCAACACATACTGTACTTATGGTGAGTAACTTTCTATATTTGTACTCCACCCACACATAACAAATGGTATCGCTCAAGGACACACACACATAAGCTTAGAAACACAGAGATGACCAACCACACACACACCAACACACCATGCAGTCTATCAGAACACACACACACACACACACACACACACACACAACACAACAATGTACCAGTACCATGCAGTCCACCAGATTAACAGTTGAGTTAACCTTCATATTGAACTCTCACATGCGATTTAATGGATGGGCACTTTTATTTTACAACATACACACAGACACACACACACACACACACACAGACACACACACACACACACACACATGTACTGTCAACACAATTGTGACTTAAACTTCACCTTTATTTCAACTTCATAATTGAATTTGAAATGAACCGAAAATGATTCTTTTCATCTTCTTGATTAAATCCATTAATTTCCTCGCCTTCACAGTTTCACAATGAATCACTCAGTATGCCAGATGTAGATAGAACAGCGTGATGAGAGAGTTCTATCGTCAGGGCAACCGAATCCAGCACATCCAACCAGCAGGCTATACTTAGAAGCCTCATCTCATCACGCGGATGATGGCGCATCCAGCATCACTCATCACAGTCACCTGCATCAGGACCGCTTCACATCTGTGAGTAATTATACTGACGCTTATACTGCGCTCTGACACCGGCACCCAGGCGCGAGGCGCAAGAGAGAGGTGCACCACATGCTTTTCTCACACGCACTCCACTTCAGACTGACAAGGTGTTTGGACACAGTGGTTTGGGTTATAAAATGAGCATGTACATGCTTATTCCATCATAGTGGAACTACGTTGTACGTAAAGTACAGAGACAGCGCTGGACAGAGAGAGCGACCCAACTGGGCATCTCGACGCTATCCGTTCGAACTGTTTATGCTAACACTATATGAACACAATACTCATTTTGGCAAAGGACATTTTTGGATGTTACAATTATTTACTTATATTTAGCCTATATACTTTGAGAATTTACTCAAAGACTCAATCTAGAGTCCTCCTACGGAAGTCTGCATCGTTTAATGGAGATACGCTCATCATCAGCCATGTTTAATGGACATGTGGTCACTGCTCTCGTCAGTCTGAGGATCCTATAGCATCAGAAAGCAGGGGATGCCTCAGAAACACACTGGAGTCATGCTGGATTCAAATCCCAAACCTGACATTGTGAAACCCTGTCGCTTTGGATAAAAGTGTCTGCTAAATCTCTCTCTCTCTCTGAACACAGGAGAGTGGGCCTGGGCTGAACACAGAGAAGCTGAACACAGGGGAGCTGAACACAGTGGAGCTGAACACAGAGGAGCTGAACACAGGGGAATGGGCCATACTGCTGGAGATGAGTCTTTTTGTGCCCATTTTTCACTTTTACAACTTCTAAATTCACATTTTACCCTCTAAAAATTCCTACAAAGACCCAGCCTATATTGGTCAGGAAGAGACTTGTTCCTATCTGGATGAATGAGGACCTATGTATCTGAAACTTTCCACAGCTGCAGGTACTGAAGGCCCCCCAGCTTTGGGATATTCGCTTCATGCTCTACAGTATATCCACTATACTACTGCCCCAATAGCAATATAAACGTTTCCTTTTGGATTTACACAAGATTCAATCCAACAACTTTTGGGTAACAGTGCCTACAATTCCATAGCACCCAAAAAACATAAACATACCCAGTCACAAGGTTAGATGTTCCCTCAACCAAAAGGTATCCACAATCCCAGAAAGCCAAGAAATGTCATGGTGACCAATATTATTGCACTGACAATCCTGAGGTACCAGACAGTGGCATCAGTCCAGCCCCCCACCTCCTCAAACCTTTTGTGCGCATTGGCAACGCCAATGCAATCAGAATCACCTTGAATTTCTCCTTGGGGATCAATAAAGTATCTATCTATCTATCTCTACCTATCGAAAACGTTTGCAAATGTTCACAAACGTTCGCCAGGTTTGCAAATTTGAACACACTTTTAGTGACAGGAAGCCTTGTTAAGCCTGAAATACACAGTATGTTTTTGGTCTGATTTTAACCCAATTCATTTGTTTCAACAAACTTTAGAATCGGGCTTAATTCTCGTCCGCTCTTTGACATGCAGTTTGAGCAGGCTCACATCGATCAACACTCCTGGGTTAGATTTCGGGCATGTCAGAAATTTATTTATTTTTTATTAATGTGTGTGCTGTTTGACTGATTAGAACATGCAGTATGAGATACCATAACATACGTGACTGATTAGAACATGCAGTATGAGATACCATAACATACGTGACTGATTAGAACATGCAGTATGAGATACCATAACATACGTGACTGATTAGAACATGCAGTATGAGATCCCATAACATACGTGACTGAGGACAAATGTCAGTCTCTGCCCTGCTTTCTGACTGTACTTTATGATTCCCACAACTGCGGAAACGTATGGAAACATGAGCACATTACCTCCATTCTCCACTCACTCCACTGGCTTCCCGTCTCCACCAGGATTGAGTACAAGGTTTCCCTCCTCACACACCAGTGCATCCATGGACATGGCCACCATAGGTATTAGAAAGCTAGATGCCGCATTGGGCTCCAGAATGTACGTAAATAGCGCCGCCATCTTGGTGGGGCAACAGTAACTGGAGGCCAAAGGAGGAGCATGTGACTCTGACTGGAAATCAGACAGGTGTCTCTGATTGCCGGCAAGTGTTGCCATAGACAGTAAAGGTGTAGCCTCCAGCAATATGGCGGCCACGTTTGCGATGTCACCTAATAGATCTCGACAGTCATTGCGGTCTCTAGCTTTCTATATCTATGATGCCCCCCCCCACACACACACACCTCAAAGAAATGATCAACCCACAAAACACAACATGCTCCCTCCGCTCCACTCACTCAAACCTCCTCCACACACCCAGAACCAGACTCAGGACTATGGGAGATAGGGCCTTCTGTGCTGCTGCCCCACGTCTGCCCCACATCCACGAATGCCCTCCTTGACACCTTAGGGCACCACAATCCACTGACTGTTTTAAAAAAGGTCTTAAGACATTTCTTTTTAGCAAAGCTTTTGGTCCCCTTTAGATGTTCTTTAAATTTTTCCTTTTTCTTCTTTTTCGTTAAACTGCTCATCTTTTTTGTTTTTAACCTGCAGAACTTTGAGATCTATGATGTATTATAAATAAAATGTATTATTATTTATTATCATTAACTGTTTTCCTCAGTTGCCTCACCTTACCCAACCCAATGGTCAGCAACCTATCAGCAACGTCTCTCTCCAATACTAACATTAAAAGCAAACCAATGAATCCATTTATATTTCAGGAACTGATGAAAAAAGCTGCTTGCTCTCTGTTCTAATCAGACTGAGTGGTTAAGCGCCAGAGTCCAGACAGCAGGATCAGATTAGCGGAGGGGTCTGCGGGCGGTATGTACGACTGTAATCCAGCGTTTGAACTACGTGAGGAGAAAAGCACACTGGGCTTGACCTGCAGGTGTCACTTGTGCACCAAGCTGAAGGTCACTAGAGGTCATGAGCACTGTAAAGAATAATCTGCGACGAGCCACAAGCATATCCTTCAGGGACAACATAGTTCATCAGTCACTTCGGCATCCTGAACCAGTGCCCAAACAAAGAGACCCAGATTCAAGTGTGACTTAAGATCATTTTTCTGAACCCTCTCGTCATCTCTCTCTACCACTCATTTTCTCCTCACTGTCCTGACACATAAAGAATAAATGAAATAAAAAAACATACTATAAAAAACATATCAGCCTTCAATAAAGGAATCTCCATAAGAGACACTGCAGAGGAGATACACTCTGCCAGATACATATCAAGGGAGCATTTGAGTCCTTTGTTCATGTGGCTGCATATTTAAAAGCTCATTGTACCACATACTAAATCAATCCAAAATCGAGCTATCCAGACCAGGATAGTCATCATCAGATTGAATCCCTGGACAGGGACAGGCTTCCTGTACGTCATTAAAAGAGCAACCCAAGGAAACCAAAACCCAGATCAACAACATTCCTTCCAACAAACACTACTCTGAGCATTCTTCCCAACAAACACTAGCAAGTGTGAAAGCAAGTGTGAAATTACATTAATTAACATAGGGGACAAAGAATGAAGCTGGGTTTGTGTGTGTGTGTCTGTGTGTGTGTGTCTGTGCCTAAAGACTCCCTCTGCAATTTACAAAGAATCCTGATGTACAGAATCTGTGACACGCACACACACACACATACAGACACTCACACTGTTAGTGCATAGTCAATGACCTTGGAGTCTGAGGCCTTCAACACACCATTGCAAATGATTTATGACACAGTATATACTGACATTTAGGGGATGAGTTTCCTCTTTACCTCAAGACACACACACACACACACACACACACACACACAGTAATACTCACAGTCTCACGCACACAAGCGCCCGGGAACCGTGTCCTGGTCATAGAGACCTCGAGAACTGTGTCCTGGTCTTAGAGAAGTCAGGAACTGTGACCTGGTCTCAAGAACTGTGTCCTGGTCTTAGAGACCTCAAGAACTGTGTCCTGGTCTCAAGAACTGTGTCCTGGTCTTAGAGACCTCAAGAACCGTGTCCTGGTCTTAGAGACCTCAAGAACCATGTCCTGGTCTTAGAGACCTCAAGAACTGTGTCCTGGTCTCAAGAACCGTGTCCTGGTCTTAGAGACCTTGAGAACTGTGTCCTGGTCTTAGAGACCTCAAGAACTGTGTCCTGGTCTCAAGAACCGTGTCCTGGTCTTAGAGACCTCGAGAACTGTGTCCTGGTCTTAGAGACCTTGAGAACTGTGTCCTGGTCTTAGAGACCTCGAGAACTGTGTCCTGGTCTTAGAGACCTTGAGAACTGTGTCCTGGTCTTAGAGACCTCGAGAACTGTGTCCTGGTCTTAGAGACCTTTAGAGACCTCGAGAACTGTGTCCAGGTCTTAGAGACCTTGAGAACTGTGTCCAGGTCTTAGAGACCTCGAGAACTGTGTCCTGGTCTTAGAGAGACCTGGAGAACTGTGTCCTGGTCTTAGAGACCTTAGAGACCCTGAGAACTGTGTCCTGGTCTTAGAGACCTTGAGAACTGTGTCCTGGTCTTAGAGACCCCGAGAACTGTGTCCTGGTCTTAGAGACCCCTCCTGGTCTTAGAGACTTGTGTGTCCTGGTCTTAGAGACCTTTAGAGACCTCGAGAACTGTGTCCTGGTCTTAGAGACCTTGAGAACTGTGTCCTGGTCTTAGAGACCTCGAGAACTGTGTCCTGGTCTTAGAGACCTTGAGAACTGTGTCCTGGTCTTAGAGACCTCGAGAACTGTGTCCTGGTCTTAGAGACCTCGAGAACTGTGTCCTGGTCTTAGAGACCTTGAGAACTGTGTCCTGGTCTTAGAGACCTTTAGAGACCTCGAGAACTGTGTCCTGGTCTTAGAGACCTTGAGAACTGTGTCCTGGTCTTAGAGACCTTGAGAACTGTGTCCTGGTCTTAGAGACCTTGAGAACTGTGTCCTGGTCTTAGAGACCTCGAGAACTGTGTCCTGGTCTTAGAGACCTTTGAGAACTGTGTCCTGGTCTTAGAGACCTTTAGAGACCTCGAGAACTGTGTCCTGGTCTTAGAGACCTTGAGAACTGTGTCCTGGTCTTAGAGACCTCGAGAACTGTGTCCTGGTCTTAGAGACCTTGAGAACTGTGTCCTGGTCTTAGAGACCTTGAGAACTGTGTCCAGGTCTTAGAGACCTTGAGAACTGTGTCCTGGTCTTAGAGACCTTGAGAACTGTGTCCTGGTCTTAGAGACCTTGAGAACTGTGTCCTGGTCTTAGAGACCTTCTTAGAGAACTGTGTCCAGGTCTTAGAGACCTTGAGAACTGTGTCCTGGTCTTAGAGACCTTGAGAACTGTGTCCTGGTCTTAGAGACCTTGAGAACTGTGTCCTGGTCTTAGAGACCTTGAGAACCAAGGCCTTGAGAACTGTGTCCTGGTCTTAACCTTAGGGATGTGAGTAGTTTCATGTTAACCTTGATAAAGGCTACCCAATTTCATCTTAACCTTGATAAAGGCTATTTACCTTTCATGTTAACCTTGATAAAGGCTATTTACCTTTCATGTTAACCTTGATAAAGGCTATTTACCTTTCATATTAACCTTGATAAAGGCTATTTACCTTTCATATTAACCTTGATAAAGGCTATTTACCGAAACGTTGGTCTGAAAGAAGTAACTTAAATAGAGATCAGAGTTGTAGCTACCCTGTCCTAGTTTATAAGACTTCAGTTCTGTTGACGTTCAAATAAAACAGAGCTAGCTCGCTACTCCCTCCCCCTCCCTCCTGTGCAATTGACACTCTCCTGAACGCCCATCGTTATTGGTTGGAACACTTTATTTTGCCTTTGAGAGGTTGGCAAGACTTGTTGGTAGCAATTGTTTTTGTGTGCAGATCTCAGAGCCTAGGCCGCCTACAGAGACGCATTTTTTTGACGGCATGCTTATGGAGCGGGCAGCTAGCGGATCTTTAGGAAAGATTAGATGAATGTGATCACTTATGTTTGGGGCCTTTTTTGGGCCTGCAATCACTGATTCAACCTTTAAGGGGAGGGGGTGGGACAAGTACCCCCCCCCCTGGGACAAGTACCCCCCACTGTGCCCATTTCTCTGCTTAAGTGTTCATAAAAGCCACAGGCGCATGCAGCAGCACCTGGCAGCTCACTCTAAGTCTTCTGGATCCCTCACCATGTTACTGTAAGCATGACAGCAGCGCTAACATGCGGTGCTGCTGAAGGCATTTTCTAGCGTGCGGATGTTACACCATGGAGAAGCTGCATCTTTCACTGCAGTGATCTTATACATGCTTGCCACTTGGATTTCTGTCATCTCGTTTAGTTAATATTTTTCAATATTCTTGTCACTTTTGCACTTTTCATTGCAATTTTACATTTAGACAGTTTGTTTCAACAGAAAATGTTTATTGAGTTGTATACCATGTGCCATCATTGTAAACTTCTCATCTCGCCCCTAAACAACTATCCAATTCACAGTGACACAGTAGTGATGATTACAGCTTAGATTATCTATTTTATAATTACTAACTATCTTGAGGTAAAGAGGAAACTCAGCCCCTAAATGTCAGTAAATACTGTATCATAAATCATTTCAATGGTGTGTTGAAGGGCTCAGACTCCAAGGTCATGATAGAATTCCCTTAGATGGCCAATTATTGATGACAGTGTTTGACTATGCATTAACAGTGTGAGTGTCTGTGTGTGTGTGTGCGTGTGTGTGTGTGTGCGTGCATGCATGTCTGTGTGTGTGTGTCTCACCCCTATTCTCAGAAGCTTAAAGGTTATAAACTTATTCACTTTCTAACAGTCCCCTCTGAAAAGTCACTTCCTCAAACAAAGAGCTGTTTGAGTGTCTATGCAAAACACGTCTATAAAACTATAACATGCAAATACTAAATATCTGATACTTCAAAAGGTGGGGGCGTGCTGTTACATCACCTCATTTTGAACACAGATCCTTTATATCTGTGTTTATCCATTTAGCAGACACCTTTATCTAAAGCAACTTTAAAGCAAGTACAACAACCATCAAGTTACAACACTATACACTGCCCATGAATGACTGTTCTATGTTGACTATGTGAGAGAGAGACAGAGAGAGTGAGAGCTTGTGTGTGTGTGCGTGTGTATGTGTGTGTGTGTGTGTGTGCGTGTGTGTGTGTGTGTGTGTGTGTGTTTGTGTGTGTGTGAGACAGAGAGAGTAAGACGTGTGTGTGTTTGTGTTTGTGTGTGTGTGTGTGTGTGTGTGTGTGCATGTGTGCGCATGTGTGTGTGTGTGTCTGTGTGTGTGTGTGTGTGTGTGTGTGTGTGTGAGACAACCCAACCACAACATCAAAACACAAACATCTCATCCCTGCTGGCCTGCTGGCCTGCCGCCATGTCCACTGTGTGTGTGTGTGTTTTTGTGTGTGTGTGTGTTTGTGTGTGTGAGACACAAACATCTCATCCCTGCTGGCCTGCCGCCATGTCCACTGTGAGGGTTTGGGAATGTGGGAGGTGTCAATCACAGAATATAAGCTCAAGAGAGAAAGTTTCTGTGTAGCTTAAAACCAATGAATCAACTCTGTATAAGTCTCTCTCTCTCTCTCTTTCACTTTCTCTCTTTCACTCTCTCTCCCCCTCTCTCTCTCTCTCCCCATCTCTCTCACCCTCATGTCTGTGTTTTGCATATGTCAGAAGGAATGTATTTAATCATTCACCAGAAGCTGGCTTTATATATTTTGCGACACATCTCAGCTACATTCATTTACTATGAAAGTAAGCATTGCCTTGTCTTCTCTTTTACCCTGCTCCAGTCTTCCCTCTCTCTCTCTCTTCTCTCTCCACTTGATCTGTCTATCTGTCTGTCTGTCTGTCTGTCTCTCTGATCTCTCTCTGTGTTCAGTTGTCTGTCTGACAGTACAATTTCAATTTGTATGCTACTATTCTGGGATGTTGTTTTACTTCAACATATTCAAAATGCACTCATGCATTAGAGTTTAGGAACTATGCATGCATGAATATACACACACACACACACACACACACATACACAAACACACATAAACCACAACCATGCACCATAACACATGCATACACACAGATGCGTACAAACACAACACATTAACTTTTCATTCAGTCAAAGAGAAATAAATAAGCTTTTCACGAGCTGTGCCTGTGTGTGTGTGTGTGTGTGTGTGTGTGTGTGTGTGTGTGTGTGTGCCTGTGTGTGTGTGTGTGTCTGCATGTGTGAGTGTGTGTGTACGTGTCTGTGTGTCTGTGTGTGTGTCTGTGTGTGTCTGCGCGTGTGAGTGTGTGTGTGTGTGTGTGTGTGTGTGTGTGTGTGTGTGTCTGTCTGCATGTGTGTGTGTGTCTGCATGTGTGTGTGTGTATGTGTCTGTGTGGTGTGTGTGTGTGTGTGTGTGTGTGTGTGTCTGTGTGTGTCTATGTGTGTCTGTGGTGTGTGTGTGTGTGTGTGTGTGTGTGAATAAATAAGGCTTTCAGGGGATAGCCTCCCCTCTGTCTCAGGAGTGGGTTGGAGGCACCCCTAGGTCCCCTCTCCACATACAAAGGCTCAAAGATCTGCTCATCCATGTGCTAACACTCCAGCCGCCACTAAAACCTCCCACAATACATCAG
This sequence comes from Alosa alosa, assembly GCF_017589495.1. NCBI lineage: Eukaryota > Metazoa > Chordata > Actinopteri > Clupeiformes > Clupeidae > Alosa > Alosa alosa. The sequence continues at coordinate 30,801,620 of NC_063194.1, forward strand.
TAATCCCAAGGTTGTTCATCCAAACACAGCCACAGACAGACACACACACACACACACACACACACACACACACACACAAAACCATAAACTCGCATTATCTCAAGTCAAGTGAAAAGTTTCTCACGGCAGCCAGAATGTCAGAGGGCAGGTAGCCAAAACTGTTTCTGAGTGAGGATGTGATGTTAAAATATGTGTGTGTGAGGGTGGGTATATCAGTATCCGTGTGTGTGCGTGGGAGTGTGTGTGTGTGTTTGTGTGTGTGTGTGTGTGTGTGTGTGTGTGTGTGTGTGTGTGTGTATTTGTATGTGTGTGTGTGTGGGCACGAGTGCATGAGTGCATGCCTTAGCTGAAGTTGGTAAACAGCAGATGTGGCATGATAGATTTGCCCCCTGTGCCCTTGTCCACAGACTCTCAGCATTCCTCCTCCACATAGCTGTTTCGCTATACTGGATGTTGCCCTAATACACTGTGACCGAAATCAGCACATATTTACACACACACACACACACACACACACACACAGTGACCTGAACCAGCTTGTAATCCCACGACCATCTGACCTTAAGGTCACCTAGAGGTCACTGGAGTGGACACTGCTTGGTGCCAAGAGTGCCAGTCAGCCAGGCCGATAATCAGGGCAGGATATTGCTAATCTGTAAATCTGTAAATAAATTAGTAATTAAAGGATAGTCTCTGATGATCAGTAATTAAAGGATAGTCCCTAAATCAGTAACTATAAAAGAAAGTCCCTGATTGATATTTGTTTTAGGGCCGCTTTAAGTCCGGAACAAGGACCGAACCAATGTTCATGTTTATTTACATTGTATCCATTTGATCAGGGATGGATTTATGTGCACAAGTGATAAGATGATATGCAGTTTGAACAAACAGTTTTGAGAATTACCATTCTGATCTGAGAAAAGTGGCAAAGTAACTGAGAGAAACATACAGATGGTAGGCTATGCTATGCTGTCCTCTCTCTCTCATCCTCTCAATGTTGTAGATGTCCATATTTTCTAACTGACTTTTAGACTAAATTGTCAGACCAAAATAGTAATTAAATAGGCTGTTTCTCCTCCTCTCCCCACGTGCGTCCGCAGCTAATTTTAGGCTATTTATTGTCCAGTTATTTTTCTTCTTCTATAGTAGCTAGCTGCCTTAACTTCCTGTAGAGGGTCCGAAAGTCCGAACCATCTAAGAGTTCTCATACTGCAAACGAACCGAACCATGGTTCAGTTTGATCCAGAATGAGACACCCTCTTTTGGTCGGACCAAAGTTTGGTCTTTTGATCCGGACCGTGGTCCAAGGCACTTTTCTCACATGCAATTTTGGTTCAGACCAAACTGAAAAAAAGTCTGAAGGTCCGGACCAAATGAGGCAGGTGTGAAAACGCCCTTACTTACTGTGTTTCTTCCTGACCAGATCCCTTTGTCTCTCTTTCCCTCCTGCCCTCCTCATGTTCCTACCTTGAGCCCTTGTGCACTTGTACCCTTGTACCCTTGTGCACTTGTACCCTTGTATCCTTGTATCCTTGTGCCCTTGTGCCCTTGTACCCTTGTATCCTTATGCCCTTGTATCCTTGTGTCCTTGTGCCCTTGTGTCCTTGTGCCCTTGTACTTTTGTGCACTTGTACTTTTGTGCACTTGTGCCACTTGTGTTCATTATTCTCTGTATCTTTTGCTCTTTATAACTCTTTCGCTTTTCTTAATGATGGCAAAGGGCTCACTTGTTGATCAACCACCTTTCTTAATGACTTGAACTATTTTCTGTCCCATCGCACACGATAAAGAGATGGATGCATGTTTGCATGTCCTATTCTATACTCTGTCACACACACACACTTACATACAACATTAATGTAACATGATTGTCATGCTGTTGATATTACTGTAACATGATTGTCATGATGTTTCTGTTTCCTTGTGTGTGTGTGTGTGTGAGAGAGAGAGGGAGGGAGAGAGAGAGGGAGAGAGGGGGAGACAGCGAGGCAGAGCCTTCTGTCTCTTTGATGCTGTGTGAAATGACATTAAATAACATAGGAAACAAAGAATAGAGCTGGGTTTGTGAGTCGTGTGTGTATGTGTGTGTGTGTGTCTTTGTTCCCTGTGTGTGTGTTTGTGTAGCTGTGTGTGTGTGACTTAAGACTCCCTACATAATTTCCAAAGAATCCTGAGGTTATTCAGAAACTGACTTCTATGTATGTCAATTACTCAGACACAAACACACAAACAGTCACTCACTCACTCACACACACACACACACACACACACACACCCCACACACACCCTGCACTTACCATCTCTACTTGACGTGGGTCCAACTGGGTCGGTACCGCTGATGGAACGGAGAACTGTATCTTCCTCCTGTCCTTTGCCTCTTCTCCCTCCATATCAGCAGACAGAAAGGGCTCCATCACTCCGTCCTGTACCTCTGTGTGTGTGTGTGTGTGTGTGTGTGTGTGTGTGTGTGTGTGTGTGTGTGTGTGTTGTCCTCTTGCTCTCGCTTTGGGTTGAGGCTGAGCCCTGTCTCCGTGATCCAGTGAGAATAGACCAGCAAGAGTCTGGTGTCCTCAGTTCATCAAGGGAGAGTAGCTCTCTGCTACAGAGTATACAGCAGATAACTCTGTGTTTTACACCCTCCTTCTCTCTCTCTCTCTCTCTCTCTTTCTCTCTCTAGTGTTCAGCCACCTACTCTCTGTTGATAACTAGACTTCTCTGTCTCTGTCCGTCCTCTCTCTCTCGTACTATATCTCTCTCCAGTCATCTCCCTCTCCCCCCGACTCCTCCGACTCCTCCTCCTCCTCCTCCTCCTCCTACGTGTTTCTCTAATTCAGGTGCCTCTCTGACCTTCTCTCTGTCTTAGCCCCATGAGAGCGGGAGCACTAAAAAGAAAAAAAAAGAAAAAAAAGGATTGGTTCCTCTTTCCTTCTCTTTTTTTTCCGCTCAATAACTTTCACTCGTCACACTCATTTTCTTCCCCCAGAACGAACGTGAATTGAAGAAGCAGCAACAGCGTGAGGCACGTAAACAATTCACAGAGTTCCAGCTGAGCTCACACTGTCCTGTTCTCGCTCTCTCTCTTTTCCTCTCTCTCTCTCTGCCCTGTGCTTATACTCATCCCCTCATCCTCTCTGTGATCTGTCCATCCCTCCTCAGTTCCTCATACCTGCACTGTGAATGTGTCTGAGGGAGATGGGCTGATGAACTGAAAATTCAGTGGGTGGGAGGGATAAAAGAAGAGGGACAGGGAGAAAGAAAATGACACAGGGATGATGGAGAATGAATGGTGAGAAGAGGGATGATTCTTCGGGGAGGAAAAAAGAATTCTTGGAGAAGGGATGGGAACGGAATCGGGACAGAACAGGAATGTGTGAGAAGGGAAAGATTTTGTGAAATAAGTCAATAGGGTTTACTGGTTCAAGATAAAAAAAAAAAACTAAGCCCTCAGTGTGTGTGTGTTTGTGTGTGTGCATGCATGCAACAGCTAGATTTGTGTGAACTGGGCACTGTCAGTGTGCTCTGCATTCTAATATTGAAATTGATGAAATTGGCAGCATGGAGGTGTTCTGAACTACATGAAGATATAGAAAGAACAGAGGAGATATAGAAAAGAACAGAGAAAGAGAAAAGGAAAGAAAAAACAGAGAGATGAGACACTGAGAGAGAGAGAGAGAGAGAGAGAAAACAGGGGTTGGAAGTTGGAAGCGAACTTACAAGAAAGCTTGTAAACTGCTGTGAGCCACACACAGCTGTAACAGGTAGAGAGATAAAGGCCCAGATCCCCTCCGCCACGCTTGCCCGTCTGGCCATGAGCAGCTCCGCATCTGCCCGCCTCCCGCATGCACTCAAGGCTTGGCTTTGGGGCCCAGCAGGAGTTCTGAGAGCCGCTTTAATCCTGGCGCATCAGATCACCAGCAGACTCACTTAAATACAGAGGCCAGACGATTGATTTGCTTAAAATGAAACGCCGAGGAAAATAAGGAGGTTTTAACAACATGGAGAACAAAAGGTGAGTTTTTTGATGTGTCCAGTTAACCCTGGAAACTGTGGCTTGTTAGTGGAGTGCTGACAACATATAAGCCAACATCTGTCAGCATTCCAAAGGTCATTTCAGTTTATGTGTGTGACTATGTGTGTGTGTGTGTGTGTGAGGGGCCGCCTAGGCCATAATTCATACTATACTCTCTCACACACACTACTATTCTCTCACACACACTACTATTCTCTCACATACACTACTATTCTCTCTCACATACACTAAACTCTCTCACATACACTACTATAGTCCCTCACATACCCAACTATACTCTCTCACATACACTACTAAACTCTCTCACATACACTACTATAGTCTCTCACATACACTACTATTCTCTCACATACACTACTAAACTCTCTCACATACTGTACACTACTATAGTCTCTCACATACACACTACTATTCTCTCTCACACACACTACTACTATTCTTCACATACATTACTGGCTTATTCTCTCACATACACACTTACTATTCCTTCTCATATTGTTACTACTATTCTTTCTCACATACACTACTATTATTCTCTCATACACACTACTATTCTCTCACATTACTACTATTCTTCACATACACATACTATTCTCTCACATACACTACTATTCTCTCACATACACACTACTATTCTCTCATACACACTACTATTCTCTCACATACACACTACTATTCTCTCACATACACACTACTATTCTCTCACATACACACTACTATTCTCTCTCACATACACTAAACTCTCTCACATACACTACTATAGTCCCTCACATACCCAACTTTTATTCTCTCCTCATACATTACTACTAAATTATTCACACACACACTACTATAGTCTCTCCCGCATACACTACTATTCTCACATACACTACTAAATCTCTCACATACTGTTATTCTACATATAGTCTCTTTTTATTCATACACACTACTATTCTCTCTCACACACTACTATTCTCTCTCACATACACTACTCTTATTCTCTCACACACACTACTATTATTCTCTCACATACACACACTACTATTCTCTCTCACATACACTACTATTCTCTCTACATACACACTACTATTCTTTCCCACATACACTACTGTTCTCTCTTCACATAATATTACTACTATTCTTCTCACATTACACTACTATTATTCTCTTCACATACACACTACTATTCTTCACATACACACTACTATTCTCTCACATACACTACTATTCTCTCACACACTACTATTCTCTTCACATACACACTACTATTCTTCTCACACATACACTACTATTCTCTCTCACACACACTACTATTCTCTCACATACACACTACTATTCTCTCACATACACACTACTATTCTTCTCACATACACACTACTATTCTCTCTCACACACACTACTATTCTCTCACATACACACTACTATTCTCTCTCACATACACTACTATTCTCTCCACACATACACTTACTATTCTCTCTCACATACACACTACTATTCTCTCACATATACACATCTACTATTCTCTCACATACACTACTTATTCTTCTCATTATTTCTTCTCACATACACACTACTATTCTCTCACATACACTATTTCTCTCACATACACACTATTATTCTCTCACATACACACATACTATTCTCTACACATACACTACTATTCTCTCAACATACACACTATTCTTTTCTTCACACACTATTTTTTATTCTTTCACATACACTACTATTCTCTCACATACACTACTATTCTCTCTCACATACACACTACTATTCTCTCACATACACACTACTATTCTCTCACATACACACTACTATTCTCTCACATACACACTACTATTCTCTACACATTAACACTATTCTTCACATTAATACACTAGTTATTCTTCTCACATACACACTATTATTCTTTCTCACATAATTACCTATTATTTCTCACATACATTACTATTAATCTTTTTCATACACTCATTATCTTTACATACATTACTACTTATTCTCTCACATACATACATACTCTCACATTACACACACACTATTCTCTCATACACACTACTATTCTCTCTCACACACACTACTATTCTCTCACATACACTACTATTCTCTCTCACACACACTACTATTCTCTCACACATACACTACTATTCTCTCACATACACTACTATTCTCTCACATACATTAATACTATTCTTCTCACATACACTACTATTCTTTCACATATACACTACTATTCTCTCATACACTACTATTCTCTCTCACATACACTACTATTCTCACATACTACATTATTCTCTTTACATACTTAAACTATTCTCTCTACATATTACTACTATTCTCACATTAATACTACTATTCTCTCTCACATACACACTATTATTCTTCTCACATACACACTATTATTCTCTCTCACATACACATTTCTATTCTCTTCACACACATACTACTATTCTCTTTTCACATATTATCTACTATTCTTTCACATACACTACTATTCTTCTCTCTCACATATTATTTCACTATTATTCTCTCACATACACACTACATTATTCTTCTCTCACATACACACTACTATTCTCACATACACACTACTATTCTCTCTCACATACACACTACTATTCTTCTCACATACACTACTATTCTCTCACATACACACTACTATTCTCTCACATACACTACTATTCTCTCTCACATACACTACTATTCTCTCACATACACACTACTATTCTCTCTCACATACACACTACTATTCTCTCTCACATACTACTATTCTCTCACACATACACTACTATTCTCTCACACATACACACTATTCTCTCTCTCACACACACTACTATTCTCTCTCACATACACACTACTATTCTCTCTCACATACACACTACTATTCTCTCACACACACACTACTATTCTCTCACACACACACTACTATTCTCTCACACACACTACTATTCTCTCACACACACACTACTATTCTCTCTCACATACACACTACTATTCTCTCACATACACTACTATTCTCTCTCACATACACTACTATTCTCTCACATACACACTACTATTCTCTCTCACACACACTATACTATTCTCTCACACACACACTACTATTCTCTCTCACATACACACTACTATTCTCTCACACATACACTACTATTCTCTCTCATACACACTACTATTCTCTCTCACACACTACTATTCTCTCTCTGATTGCCACGTCCTCCCCACAAGGCCATGGGCGAAATGTCCACACAAGAAAAAGAGAAATGAATTCCCTTAAACAAGAGACTACACAAGGACTAAGCTCAATCAAACACTAACACTATAAAGTAATAACTTTGAGAAATACTTCCATGAGTTCATAAAGCCAAAATCCTTATTCCTGTTACCAGTTTTTCTTGATTGTTTTGATACCTGTGTCAACTCTAACATCACATTCTCAAAACAGTTAACACCTAGCCTGGCTAGCGCCACCACTTCTCAATGAGACGTGGTCTGGGAACCAAACGTTAATTTTCTCGTATTTGAAAAAAATGCCCAGATCCGTTTATTGGGTGCCACGGATGTCTATCAAATGTGTCTGTGCATAGCTCATCATCGTCTTCCTTTCCCCCTTGTTCTGTGATTGGTCCCCTATCTCAGGCGAAAATTTGCTCCATGGTCTCCAGGCTGCCTTAGCAGCGTGAATCAAATCGCACGCAAGGCAGCATGGGAACACCCAGGCTAGTTAACACCTGTGTCTGAACAAAAGCACTCTGGACAAAATTACACATTTTGCTTGCAAAAGGCTGTTACTCTCTCAAAACACTTAAAACATGCAGCAAAAGCAAATCTTGCCTTCAAACTCTACAACTTGTTGCCAATTCAAAAACACTCTTTAAATCAGTCATTACACACTGGACAACAAAATGAGCATTTTTGCTATGTCTGTTCCATTACTTTCTCATTTTTCTGGTATCAGAAAAAACTGAGAAAAGACGTACCCATAATCTTGGTCACGTGTTTTAGCATATCTCTATAGAGTTTGGGGCTTTTGAATGACACCTGTGCTAACTGTTTTGCAAACGGTGTGAGAAATGTGTGAACCCAATGAAAATGTGTGAACACATTCGCAAGAGATGACTTCTGCCGTGCAAAGAAAGTAGTCATGAAGACCAAGTGGATTCCAGTTTACTTAAGCAGGTAAAAGCAATCGAGAAAAACTGTAATCAATCATTACACACTGGACAACAAAATGCAAAATCTCAAAATGAGCATTTTTGCCATGTCTGTTCCATTACTATCTCATTTTTCTGGTATCAAATAGTACTGAATAAAAAATAATTTATTCATTCCTCCCAAGACGTAACTGTCATTGGCATGTAAGGCATACAGTAAACACTTAGCAAGATACAGTAAATTTAAATAAATAAATAAAAAATAAAACGTAATAATTATTGACGCTTCTGACATGGGTGTCAAAACAGACTAAAGACCCTATCGCACAGCATATTATTAGACAGAACTAGACAGAACACATTGACTCAAAACATATGCATAACATAGGCCTACACAACGCAATATTCATAGGCTAGCCTACATCATTTATCCACATATCACAAATATAGCCTACAACAAATGCTAACATCATAAACGCACAGTAGCCTTTAACCTACACTTTCAAAAAGAAGAGAAAGAACGCTCTGAGGAGGAGGCCACTGAAACAGGCACGCAAAGACACATATGAATAAGTTCATCCTACCTCGCTGAAGAGAGCTCTTGTTTGTGGATGGAGCTTACTAAATATCCATGCCACCTTTCACCGTGGTGCACCGAGACTCCCCGATAACACTATGCATCATTTTAAGATGAAGATTGAGGCGGCCCGTGCTCCTTGGGAAACTCACGGTAATATTCAGCTACTTAATATGGCATATTGTCGTACCATAAAGCTAGCGTCATAGGATATCTCCCTCCGGTTTGTTTTGTTAATTTGTTTAGTTTTTGTTTAGATCTCCCAGGTCTAATGTAACATGTTTTAGCGCATACCGGTAAGAATAGTATAATAGACAGTATAGAATAATAGACAGGGGGACGGAGAGCTTCTTTTTTTTCTGATCGTGAGTGGTATGACACATAAATACGCGTGCTTTCCTGCAGCACGGCTATGGGCAATACAGTACTTTGTCTAAATGTGCATTAGATTCATACTTGCAAATAGCAACACAGAACAGACATCTCTTATGTATAATGAATGATTGCTGATTGAAGAATTGTGCAAAAGAATTCACACAGGTGGATCAGAGATTCAGACTTATGCAAGGAATCTATACCACCTGTGAAAAGATGTTTTCCTTTTGTTTAGAACGGGAAAACCAATAGAGTTTGGGGCTTTTGAATGACACTAGTGTTAACTGTTTTGCAAAAGGGTGTGAGAAATGTGTGAACCCAATGAAAATGTGTGAGAGATGACTTCTGCTGTGCAAATAAATCATGAAGACCAAGTAGATTCAATTTTACTTAAGCAGGTAAAAGCAATCGAGAAATATACATAAAATATACATAAAATCCTCCATCTAACTGGTAAATCAAATTTAAAAATTCAAGCAGAGTTGAAAAGGACTAATTTGGGGCAGCTGTGGCTTGCTGGTTTGGGCTTCGGGCTTGAAACCGAAGGGTTGCTGGTTCGACCCCTGACCAGTAGGCAAAATGTGGGCAAGGGAAGTGGTTGAGCACGGCTCTCCCATGCCTACGTTCACGGCTGAAGTGCCCTTGAGCAAGCACCTACCCCTCACTGCTCCCCCGAGCGCCGCTGTAGCAAGGCACCTACCCCTCACTGCTCCCCGAGCGCCGCTGTAGCAAGGCACCTACCCCTCACTGCTCCCCGAGCGCCGCTGTAGCAAGGCACCTACCCCTCACTGCTCCCCCGAGCGCCGCTGTAGCAAGGCACCTACCCCCTCACTGCTCCCCCATGCCCACATCCACGGCTGAAGTGCCCTTGAGCAAGCACCTACCCCTCACTGCTCCCCCGAGCGCCGCTGTAGCAGGCAGCTCACTGCTCCTGGTTAGTGTGTGCTTCACCTCACTGTGTGCTCTGTGTGTTTCACTAATTCATGGATGGAATAAATGCAGAGACCACATTTCCCTCATGGGATCAAAAGAGTATCTATACTTATACTGGCTATGTCACTCTTTACAACAGAAGGTTATCCCAATAGCATAGATAGCAGAACTGGAAAAATAGAGTGGACCAAGAGAGTTTATGTTGAGGAGTTGACATCTTTATCTGTCTCCATGAGTTTAACTCAGTTCAGTTTATTGTCTCTATATTATAGAGAGCAGAGTCCTTTTGCATTGTATGAATGATTACAGGTACATATACATTCTCTTACTGTACAAGTTGAACTATGTGTTGCACACATCAGAGGTCTACATTACATTTAGCATTCTCCTCAGAGGTCAAGGGCACAAAGAAATCTGGGAATTGAACCCACAACTTACAGGCTACTGCACACCAGGTTACATCTGAAGGATACATCTGTGAATACGTCTTTGCAAAATGTGTACACAGGCATGCACATCAGTGAACACATACACCAATTTACTAAATTGTGCACTCATTTTATGATTTTTTTTTAATGAGTGCACAATTTAGTAAACTGAGTGCACTACTTTTACTCAGATGAGTGAACTATTTACTCAAACAAGCACACAACTTAGTAAAATGAGCGCACTACAGTATGTAGTAAAACAAGTGCTCAATATACTAAACTGTGTGTATCTAGTATCTAGTAAAATGACCCAATTTTGTCAAATGAGCACACGATTAGTAAATAATAAAAAGAGCGAACATTCTCTTGACATACAAAACAATCTTGCAATGTCTCCTCCCGGACTTTGTACATGCTATTGTGAAAAGAAATGTCTTTTGAACGTGTACTATTACAATGAAAAGGTCAGGTCAAGGAATTTAAGAAAATAATCAAGTAAAGACGGAAAGGAAAAGATCATTCTGTTTGCTCATCCACATAGTCATTAGCAAAGTACAACATGTTTTTGAGAGCAGAGAGGAGCAGCATGTCCACATCATCATTCAGGTCAATCTCATGATCGTAGTTCTTAACCGGGAAGATACAGTTCATGGGGACACCCAACTTGTTACTACAGACCTTCATCCGAACTCACACACACACACCACACACACACACACACACACACACACACCACACACAGAGGCAAAGCGAGGTTTATTTTTGTTTTCCAGAACAGTAACTGGAATATAGACGTAAAACATATTTTGTTCATTTTGCATCCTTGTGTACACACATAAACACAAACACACACACACACACACACACACACACACACACACACACCTTCTCTTTGATTTTCTTGCTTCTGTAGATCATCTTCAGGTCTTTGTCGACTATAGGACAGGCTTCATCCACTTTTGTCAAGAGAATTACTTGTGGGATTCCTGCAGAAAGAAAATAGGATTTGACTCACCCAACTATATGACCTCATCTAGTCTCACACTGCAAGACACAATCACAGCTTATGTAACCTTTGTGTTACTGTAACTGTAATCAGGGTGCGATTTGTGTAAAACCACCCCCATTTTTTTTTTTTTTTAAATGAACGAACGATTCATAGCCTAGTAATGTCATGGCTAATAATAGCCTATATTCATTTTGCCACCTTTGTAACATTTACCTTTATCTTAGTTTTAGTTTACCGTGATGTATGACTTTAAACAGCGAGTGTGCTTGGTATGATGATCAGCTCCTCTAATGCAGGGTAGGACTACATTTTGACAAGCATACAAATTCACCTTGTTCTTGCCCCATCTGAAATGACTCCTCTACTTTTGCTGCCTCCATCCTTTCTGTATTTGTTATGAAAAAATATTTTTGTATATGATGGCACTGAAGTCTTAAGTTAGTGAATTGGCTAACAGTGTTAGTTGGTAACCAAATAGCACACATTGCACTACACGCTGCGTACTGTATGTGCATTCTCTCTCCTGCTGATTTGCGTTCAGTAGCCAAGTGCGTAATATTGCAAAAGTTGAAAAAATAGTGTAGCAAAAGTTGTGTTTATTGTAGCCTGCAGAAAATAAATAGCCTACTATCATACTGTCAGTTAATTGGCTACGGTGCACTGAAGTTTGGAGAGTAAAGTTATAGGGCAACTTGAAGTTTTATGAAAATAATTTACGAACCAGAACATAAAGACCATGAAGCTTATATTTCTTGCAGCTGTTAAAACACCCGCTAGATAGTTTAAATACCCACCAACATTCGTTTGCAGTACAGAGTATTTCTGAAAGTTATTTGTCTACTAGAAGCTAGGCTAGCCTACTGGCTGATTTATCAAACAAGTGCTTTCTCGTTCGTCCTCCGCAAACTACAGGTGTTTCAGTAGAGAGCCATTGAATAAGCGATGCCAAGCAATTTTTGTAACACTTTTTGTGACATTCAGCTAATATCTCCTCATTTAATATAAGTTCCTTCGGACAATAGGCCTACGTTCTATATACGTGGAGTTGTCCTCCATCTCAGTTGCATCAGTTTTCTAATTTTGAAGGTTCTAAAATATGACGATATGCTTCACTGAATCCTTCTCGTTTTCTTTCATTTGTCCAGCTAACTTTTCCATTGAAACTAGCCATTTATGATGGATTACACAGTCGACATTCTGAAATGTCCTGCACGATCAAGGCCAAATTAAGTTCACGCAGCCACTGTGTCAGCAGCATGAGTGCTGACGGTGCGTTTCTGATGTCAGATTATTATGTATCTAGACTGTTCTCACGTTGCAGCACTTTACTTATATGAAGTAGCATTAATCAATATGAGGGGCAGAGGGGGATAAATGTTGTCCCCCCCGGCGATGAAAATAATTAAGCAGAGGGGAGGATATCAAGACCAGAGGGTGGGAAATCCCACCCATCCCCCCCAAAATCGCACCCTGACTGTAATGACCGTATATGAATGCATGGTTCAGCCCTGTAACTGTAGTGGCCGTATATGAATGCATGGTTCAGCCCTGTAACTGTCAGCCCTGTAACTGTCATAACCCCGGGACCTCTCCTGGAGTAACAACACCGCACCTCAAGACTGAAGGACAGCTGTCAGGATGTTGAACTCTCTCCACTTCCTCTCCCCTCTGCTCTCTGCCACCATGAAGACTGCACTCTATCTTTGAACTCTGACCTCTTAAATGTAGATTATATGATGGTTTTCCAAGAAGATTGGAAGATTCCTAGATCAGCTAAATCAACGAAAAAAGAGCAATGCTGAGCATGGTGACTTACTCAGTTCAGTGGCTTTTTTTCTGATATCCCGGAGTTTGCTTATGACGCCAGTGGCATCGTATTCATCCAGAAGGCTGACATTATTTGCAGGGAGCATGCTGACCAGGCAGTGGATCTGATCCTTCAGATCAGGGCTGCTGTTGTATTTTGTGTCTCCTTTTCTTACAGGGGCTAAAGGGTTAAACTGAACAAAAAAGAAGTATGTGTGTTTTAGTATCTGTCTATGCGAGTACATTTATATGACCGGTTTGAAAGGCTGTAGTCACATGCTCCCTATTTTTAGTGCAAGTGTTGAGTGCATGGCTGTGTGTGTGTGTGTGGTTGTGGACATATGTAGAGTATATGTGTATGCGGTTGTTTTATGTGTGCATTCTACATACAACATAACCATCCTTGATATGGCCCTTTAGCACCATCTTGAGGTCTTCAACACAGGCTCCACCGCCCCCCTTCTCCAGACCCATGATGTCATTGATGATGAACGGCAGGAACCCACCTTTCCCATCTTTAACTTTGAGTGCGGAACTACAAACACAACATGCTGTGAGATGTGGAATGGTCTTCTATGTACTGTAAAGCAACTTGCAATGAATTACTCAAAATTAATTGAAACTAACAATGGTTTTAAAATGTAGAAACTGTTAGGAGGAGGGATATACCATCAAACGTGACCTCTCACCGTTGTAGTGTAACTGTAAGCAGAAATAGCATCAGTTAAAGCTCCCTGAGCCATGTGGCCCTGAAAGATGCTCTCAATGGAGTTGATGAAACTGGACTTTCCCGTTCCGACCGGACCTTGGATCAGGATACGCAACCTGACCTCTGGGTTGCTGATTTTCAGATTCCATGGAAACCTTTATTCTGTAGAGATGGAGTAATAAGTAAAATGTTTTGTGCTATTGACTGGGATAACTTTGAAATATTGTTGTATAAAGCAAGTCAGGTTATCATGTTATGTACTGAATACTGGTGATTACAGTGGACATTTCGACAGCTCTTAGCTACACAACAATTTCATACTAATCATGCCTGATTCATGCCTCTGCACTGAAAATAATAAAATAATAAAAGTTCTTGTAACATCATTAAACTGAGTAATAGTTTATTCAGAAAATAAAAAAGAAAATTCCTGTATTTTGTTGGTGACACTCTTAAATCAGTCGTCATTCCGGTTGACTTTTACTTCATTTGAATATCTGTGTGCATGCATTACTTATTAAAGTTGAAAGGCCTCCAGTTTCCATCAAACACTAACACCAGCCAACATACACACAGAGACACATTCATGTCTATGTCCCCACACACTTATGATGGTAAAAGGGAGAATCATAAATGATCAGACAAGTGCTCTCTTTGAGCAAAGCACACATTAACACACACACACACAGGAGAAAGAAAGAATTAGTCTTACAACCACCTTCCATAGACAATGTTCAGACAGAAGGATAATGGAATTAGTGTCTCAATTCAGAGTTTTGTACACACTGTTGTCTGGTGTCTGTTCAACCTCCATAGTGTCATGTTGACACTTGTGAATAGAATCAGTTAATCAATTGGTGTAGGTTCTTTGGTGCTCTGCTTGTAGCATGAACTCCAGCACATCACTCCCTTGCAGAATGACAACCATCAGTGCAACTCAGTACCTGGTTTCTTCCACACACACCGTTGGAAATTGTAGCCAAATAATTCAATCCTCATTTCACCAGACCAGAGGATTTAGGCTACTTTTAGCTGACCAATACCTTATCTGAAATTGCGAATATTAACAATGTTGCCTAACCCTTTGAATGTTGCTCCCTGGTTAAAGACCAACTCAAAAGTAAAGTAACAATAAAGAGTAACAATTTACTTTCCAAAATGACTAACGAGTCAAGTAATTTCATTACCATTTAAAGAAGTAACAAGTAACTTGTAACACATTACCAAACACTGTTCACAATGGAACTGTGGATCTCACTCATAGTGAGGGTCCTCTCAGCCTATTAATCCCACAACCCTCGTTCTAGGCGACTCTGCTGTGAGACGAGACTTTTAAATGGGGAAAGGATGATTGTATGTTGTTTCCCAAATGCTTCACTTCAGTGTCTGACACAAAAAACAAACTTGCAGAACTGGTGTTAAAATATGCAACTATCAAGCGCATCATTGTGCATGTTGGAGCAAATGACATTTACATTACATTACATTACATTACATTACATTTGGCTGACGCTTTTTAGCCAAAGCGACTAACAACATAGTAAACAGTTTAAGTTTTAGAGCAGTTCTCAACAATTTTAGGACAATTTAAAAACATTAGAGTACAGTAAGAATAAGTGCATCAGTGAGTGCTGTTTTTAACAGTTACTTGTCAGTTTGAGACGACTGGTGAGTGCTAGGATCAGTAAGACTTGTTGTAAGTGTTGCTATGAGAGGAGATGTTCTCTAAAGAGCTGGGTCTTCAGGAGTTATCTGAAAATGGAGAAGGATGTCTCTGCCCTTGTAGGAGCTGGCAGTGTGTTCCACCAACGAGGAACAACAGATGAGAAAAGTTTGATTGGCTTGAGCGCACCGGTGGTAGAGCCAGACGTCGCTCGCCTGAGGAGCCGCGGTCTGGAGGTAGCGTATGTCTGTATGAGGGCATTCAAGTAGGTGGGAGCAGAACTGGAGACTACTTTGTAGGCAAGCGTTAGAGCCTTGAATTTGATGCGGGCCGCCATAGGTAGCCAGTGTAGCTGGATGAGCAGCGGGTAACATGTGCCCTTTTGGGTTGGTTGTAGACCAGGTGCTTGCCAGCGTTCTGGATCATCTGAAGTGGTTTCACTGCGCAGGCTGGGAGACCTGTCAGGAGGGCATTGCAGTAGTCGAGTCGAGATGACTATTGCCTGAACCAGAAGTTGGGTAGCATCTTGAGTCAAGTAAGTCCTGATTTTCCGTTATGTTGTAGAGTGCGAAACGGCATGACCGGGCTTAATTGAGGCAACATGATCTGAGAAGTTTAGTTGGTTGTCGATAACAACTCCTAGATTTTTGCAGTCCTGGTAGGTGAAACAGACAGGGATTCAAATTTGATGTTGATGTCGTGATGTATGGTAGGTTTAGCTGGGAGGACCAGCAGTTCAGTCTTTGAGAGGTTCAGCTGGAGGTGGTGTGCCTTCATCCATGTAGCTATGTCTGAGAGGCAATCCGAGATCCGTGCTGAAACCAAGGGGTCATCAGGTGGAAAGGACAGATAGAGCTGTGTGTCGCCTGCATAGCAGTGGTATGAGAAGCCATGCTAACGGATAATCTGTCCCAAGGAGGTGGTGTAGATAGCAAAGAGAAGGGGGCCCAGCACTGAGCCCTGGGGACCCCTGTGGTGAGTTGGTGAGGTGCAGATAGCTGACCAAGCCATGATACGTTAAACGAAAGTCCTGTGAGGTAGGATTCAAACCAGGAGAGAGCAGAACCGAGATTCCCATGTTAGCGAGTATAGAGAGAAGGATGCGGTGATTAACCGTGTCAAAGGCAACCCGATAAGTCAAGCAGAATGAGTACTGATGACCGAAAGGTCGCCCTGGCTTTTTTTAAGGCTTCTGTTACAGACAACAGAGCCAAGCTTTCGGTAGAGTGGCCGCTTTTGAACCCAGACTGACTTGGATCCAGAAGGTTGTTCTGTGAAAGGAAGTCAGAGACCTGTTTGGAGACTGCTCGCTCAATGCCTTTGGATAGGAAAGGCAGGAGTGAGACAGGGCGGTAGTTCTCGACTTTGAGCAGGGTTGAGAGAAGCTTTCTTAAGTAGCGGTGTTACGCGGGCCATTTTGAACGCTGTTGGAAATGTGCCGGAGGTTAGCGAGGCATTGATCACATGTGTGATAGCTGGAGCGATGGTCGGGCTGATGGACTGTAGGCTCGTAGGTATAGGGTCCAGCGAAGGTGGTAGGGTCCATGTCAGGAGTCTAGATACTTAACTCTCGGAGAGAGGTGAATGAATGCTGAAAAGACACCGCGATTGGCCCGCATTGGCCAAAAAGATTTACAAAGAACAGCTGTATATCAAATAAGTTTTCAAGGAACTTTTCTCGGCCCTACAGTGGGCAGTGCTTCGATTTGGCCAGCTTCACTTCAGCGGTCCGCGTGGGGATCACGCAGCGGTATCACGCCGACTTTAATTTGTATTTTTCCAGTGAGACGCTGCAACAACCCAAACAACCGGTAGATGGCTCAAGTGAGCAGGGTGTCTCTGTAAAAGAAATGGAGCCTGGAAAACCCTACACAGACTTCACTACAGACTTTAGCAGACTGGTTTAGAAATAATGTAATAGCCAGAAATATGCCTGCTCTGCCCTAATAAAGAAATATTTGGTTAACTGCGAGTGAATCCCGCTTTGCAGCCGTGAGAGACGCAGGGACAAATTAAACATTCTGGTTTTCTCCGAAAGTGCAACGATGATAGACAGACATCATTTGGACAAAATATAGAGTATTAACCTCCGCTGCTCAAGCCAAATGCCTTCCTGTTACGTCCTGTTATCACGGAGTTACAGGCGATAAACGATTTTGATGGTCACAAGTTTACTTCATTAGGGGACTGTTCTTTATTTATTTAAGGGGCTACCGGAGGAGTTTTTGGGAGCATTAGTCCAAAAAGACGGACCCTCCCTCGCCAGCAATACATTTTTCTATGACCCTCCAAAGTGATTATGAAAAAAATCACTGTCAACTTTTTCCGGTTTATAAGCCTACTGTATTTTAACGTTTTCACATATTTGGCCATAAGCCGCTTATCATAGGCTATCACGAAAACCAAACTACAAAGGCTAACACTTTAACAGGGGAATTAATTGGGCATGAATCATGCTGAACGCTATTTCGCTACCTTAGAATAATAAGGTTCTATCTGCGCTTTTGAGTAGGTACAACCGGGATTGTGAACGGGGGCGAATGAAACATTATGGTTTTCTCCGAAAAGCAACGATGATAGACAGTTTGGACAAAACATGGAGCATATTAACCTCCGTTGCTCAGTCAAATGCCTTCCTGTTACGTCCTGGTATCACGAGGAATTACAAGCCGATAAAATTTCGATTTTTGATGGTCAAGTTTACTTCATTAGCGGTTTATTTTTTTTGGATTATTAAAGAGTGTTTTTCATTTAAAGGTTTGACTTCGGTGCTTATTCAGTAGAGCATTTAGCTCTCCCCAATCCCAGGCGCTCACATTGCATGTTTGTTTGTAATGGATGCAACCCTTGAGATAGGCTACAGCGTTTGACAAATGAGTTGTTAACAGAACCAAGACATATAGCCCAGCAGCAATCTAGGGACTGGTCGTTATTTATTGAAGGGGCCACCGGAGGAATTTTGAGTGCTTCAGTTGGAAGTTGCATGACCCTCTCTTTGTCTGCTAGAAATTGTTCAATGACCTCCGACAGAATTGTTAAAAAGACATGACCTCCCCTGCCAATTGTCTTCCTCACTACGCCAGCCACACACTGTGATAACGTTCTTAAATCAATCTTTCCGTGAGCTTGCATGCTACCAGTCCTTCCTTTTCAAATGTGTTGCACCTGTTTGCAATAATTTCACAAATAATCATATGTGATTAATAGTATGACAAAAAATCCCTGTGCACGGGACCAAACAATGCATGCCAACTTTTTCCGTGTTTATCACGATTTTAACTTTCCTCGCTGTCTTGCCGCTTTTAATGTTTTCCGTAGAATATCCCATATTTTAATACTCTCATAACAGCCCTGCCATCGGGCCTGTCTCTGTGTTGCCCTGTTGCTACCCCCCTCCAACGGTGAAACAGGATGTCTTCAAATCATCGTTTTCCTTGCTTTGAAGGCGAACTTAGAGTGATGTTAACCTATTTAAGTTTAACGCTGATTGTCGTGGAGAGCACGATTCATTGGCTTTACAAGTTCGGCCTTATGTCCACGCATGCACCTGAGGCTACTCAGCTGCAAGAGAAATAATTTCCCTGTTTGTATGTTCACTGCAGGTTGGCCTACCATAACTTACCAACTCTGCACTGTAGACTGGCTATTTATATTTTTCTGTGAAATAAGCAAATGTATTTGTTCAACTTTATGAAGCAGAATTACGATAGGGTACTTGGAACATAATACATTTGACAAAGGGACAGATGAATGTTGCTAGTGACAAAATATTAACTTTCAGTGTTTTACGATGTCTTTGTCATGGGGAAGCGTTTTCCCATGCATTTATTCTAGGTTACTGTCAGTGACTGCCGCGGAGAGAAGCTGGTTCTGTTTTCGCTCATGTCAGTGACTGACAGAGAAGCTGGGGTCTGTGTTGTGTTGTGTTGCGTTCGTTAATTTATTTTCATTGGGCATACCGTGCGTGTCGCCCACAGCTCTTCAGTTCTGACAAAGCCAAAATTACTCCTTTTGAAACAATGAGTGCAGGAAGCTGGCGTTTGTATGGTTATATTGCTTGACTGGGGGTCCCAAGCAGCTTTCAGCCATAAGGCTACTTTGAGAACATTTCAATTCACCCGACACTAATATTCAAAATGTTGAAAACTATTTCGCATAGCCTATAAAGCAGTTTAATTAAATGGAATGTTAGTTGTAGCCCTAAACAAACGAGCTACTTGGTGAGGCTTGGCCTCACAGATCGCTCGTGCCTTAGATGGCAGGAAAAATCTTCACGATAGGCCTATTAACTAACCACCCGATTCATCGTTGGCTGGGGAAGGGGGGCCATCAGACAATTGTGCCCAGTTAATCCGCCCTTCCCCAAAAAATCACACCTTCCCACCTCTGACAGCTTAAAAGAAGTCAAGATAACTCCTTACTCACAGACCTATTCACAAACCTGCGGTTTTGAAATCCTATGCAGCTACAGGAGCTTCCATCGCGAGGAAGCAATTTTGCATTGTAGGCATAACTAACATGCAATAACGCCCAACAACAACCAAAACTAGGCTAATCATTGTCAACATGTAAATTAAATGTACCATTAGTGTGAATCAAATTAAAATGTTCTCTTTTTGCAAACGTAGGCATAGTAACAGAATAATTTAATAATGTTATAAAGATACTACATCAATCCATGATGTTTCATTGGGCTACTAGGCTATTTGTTTTGCCTTGATTCATTTAGGCTAGGCCTTTTATTCAGGGGCCGTATTCACAAAGAATTTTAAGGCTAAAGTAGCTCTAACTGGCTTAATTTAGAGCAACTCCTAAAAATAATGGGCGCATCACTCCTAACTTCAGGACTCCAGCATTTTAGACCTAAATGTAGCACCTAAGTCTGGGACAGCTTAAGTCGAGAGGACTCCTAACCAAACTAAGACCTATTCATAAACAGCTTTTTTTGTGGCATTTTACGCTGCAATGTTTTGAAATAGCCTATGCGCAACAGGAGCTTCAATCGCAAGGGAACAATTTTGCAATCATAAAAGGGATGCAATAACGCCACCAACAACAACCAAAACTACTCATTGTTAACATGTAAATGAAATGTAACGTTTCATTGTGAATCAAATTAAAATGTTCTCCTCTTTGCAAACGTAGCCTAGGGATATGGTGACAGATTAATTTAATAATGTTGCAAAGGTAGGCTACTGCATCAATCCATAGGCCCATGTTTCATTAGGGCTACTAAGCTATTTGTTTTGCCTTACTCTTTATTCATTTAGGCTAGGCCTTTTATTCAGTTATTAATCATCTTCCAGGTCCTT